>NC_092025.1:237500-255000 GCF_042242105.1 Pempheris klunzingeri | reverse complement strand
ACTGACAAAGGAACGTATTCAGAGGAAGAGCTCCATGACATCAAATGATTTCCAGTACGGTTTATACAGACACAGAATCAGCGGGTAAATGAAGTGAAAACATACCAGCTAACTTCAGCCGATCACAGGAAAATGATTATTTATTGATCTGAAGGAGGACGTTTGAAGGATAACAGGAACTCAAAGCTTTTTGTTCCCCTTTTCTGTCGTGACATATGGAATCAGTGAGTCACTGGTAAGAAAGAGGAATATATGGCACAGCACGAGACAAAGGATGGAAAAACAGGGAAGTACGTGTAAGTAAGTGTCCATTCCCTGATGAATCATAAATGTAGTTTTTGCCATTGTTGCCGTACAACATCAGAAAAATTCATTAAACACTTGTTTTCACGAATTACACTGGAAGTACAGTATTTGAAAGCCTTTGTTGGTCAGCAGCACATTATTCCACACACGTCATTATGTCCTGATGTATTATTCATTGACCGACTGACCTATGGTCCATGTGAATATCTCTTCCCTCTGTACATCTCTCTAAACCAACGGCTATGTTTTTAAGTGACTGCATGTTAAATAATCCATGTCAAATAAATGAAACAACATGATGTTCTTCACCAATCTAATGATTTAAACAAAACTTCAACACAAGCATCGACTCACCAGGAAGAGGTCTTACTGTTCCAGATTGTCTTCTTGGGTAAAAATCTGATCAACAACAGAGGAGTGTCCTGCAGATTGCCTCCTGCAATGCTGGCTGAATGTTACAGACATGAGATGAGCAGGACCAAGCCAGATAACATGACGCTCCCTAGAGAATACTGCAGGGTATTACTGCTGCCATGAGTGCATTACAGGATGCTGTACTGAACATCTGACCACTGATGGACAGGAGAGTGCACAGAACCTGCCTTACATTATCTGACCTGAACTTAAATGTGCTTTTTGATGAGCTCATCAGAAAGGAGCTACAGAGCAGTTTCACTTCTTCATGTGGCGTTCAGACAAGACAACTGTTCATTCTCAGTAATCCAAACAAAAGAAAACCAGAGGCACCTTAACAGACAAAACCTTCTTGTGTCTCTGTGAAAATGACAAATGAATCACTTACCCTTCTGAAACGTTACTTTTCTCACTCAAATCACTGTATGATATATATCCCGAGCGACACGAGTCTCCTTTAATGTTGCTGATATGCTTCCTGTGTGTCTAATGTGTCTCTCTGCAGTTTCATAAGTGTGTGTGTCTACTTGTATTTGCTACATAGTGAGGACCAGAACAGTCTTTACAGAGTGAGGACATTTTTGGGAAGTGAGGACATTTTGCCTGATCCTTCAAAACAACTAATCTTGATCCTTCACGACAATTTCAGGGGACTGTTAGTTAGTTTAGGTGAAGGTTAGGGGCTGTGCAATGCAATATGTCAATGAAGCTCCTCACAAATACAGAAGCGCAAGGGTGTGTGTGTGTGTGAGTGTGTGTGTGTGTGTGTGTGTGTGTGTGTGTGTGTGTGTGTGTGTGTGTGAGAGTGTGTGTGCGCTCAGTGCAGCTGTGGTCCTGTGACTGTGAGGTTGCACAGCTTCTACCTACCAGCATGGGTCTGTGATTTGTGTCTTGTGACGATTTCCTTTCTTTATATCACTTCCTTTTCCCCACAGCTCAGCAGAGCATGCAGGCTTTCACATAATCAGATAGTAACTGTTGGCACAGGATGGTTTAAGTTTAAGTTTAAAACGTCACCCAAATAGGCACCTCTGATGTCGTCCCACCTGGTGCTTCGTTCCCAATGTTTCATCTGGACGTCACAATGTGTGAAGAGGTAGAATAAGATTCAAATTCAGTGACATTCAAAATGATGTGAGAGAAAAATTAATGAATACTGCTACAGATGTACCATAATCACATCAAATCAGAGGTGCACTACTGGTCCACTGAAACAAAACTACAGACACATATTATTATATCATTTCAGCAATAATGAATGACCGCCAATACTTCAGTCCCAAAAGTATTTATTGTAGAAATAGTACTGTACTCACCCATTATCATAGAAACTAATGAAGCCATCAACAGTATTGCTGCTAGAAATATTCAACGTGAAATGCTGGTTATAAAAGTTATAAGAACATTTTTTTCAGACGAACAACTATTTCTTTTATGGAGATATCATCACTGAGTTGAGTTCAGACCAAATATGTCTTCTCTGTTACTTTGATTCTTAGTGCACTGGATCGTGAACAATCATCCACTCATGACAAAAAGCACCAGCTGAGCAAAGACAAATTCTAGCACAGCTGATAAAAACAAAAATCAAGGACATGCACCCGTTCTGTCAGTAGCAGAAATTCCACATGAGGATTAAGACTTAATATCAAGAAAAGGCAAAGAAAAAGCAGTAATCTCTCTGAATTAGACAACAAAATCAATAATTTAACTTAAGATGACAGCTCTCCTTCCTAAAGCAGAGACAGTGGAGGCATAAAATGTAAAGACAATATGACCAGACTGAATCTAAGGATGTTCTGGGAGCAGAAACAGTGAAAGAGCACACACAATATGATTTATATGCTGACCTGAGGTCTGATCAGTGTGTTATGATGGCTATCGCTGGGCTCATCTCTTAAGGAAGATCACAATGGTAACCGCGGCTAAACTGATAAACCATAGTGTAAGTGGACACTCGCTCGAATGAACATATTGAACATTTATTTAGACCCGTTTAATAATTCCCACACTTATCCTACTCTCTCTATAGCTTCTTAATTAACTGTATTGTCAAAGATGTATATTAAATCATAACCGTATTTCCACCTGGGGTAATATCATTGCTGGGCTCAGTCTGGCTGTCGTATGGATACCTGCCTCCATCAAACACACGTGGGGCTTTTAAGTCTTTTGCAGCTGGTAGCTTCAATCTTTTGGTCCTGAAATGTCAAAAGGTCACAGCACATTGTGAGACGAGAGTCTCAGACGTGTGCAAAATTCTCAATTAATCGTGTAGACAGGCAGAAGGTCTCATTCAAAGCAGGTCACTGAGGACTTTGGCCACGCCGACAGCAGAGTCAGCGTCTTGTCCGTATACAACCGGCTGAGGAAACGCCCTCTCCACCTCCTGCCTCAGCACCTCGTTACGGGCGATGGCGCTCCCACTGCCCACGATCCTGCTGACCCCCGCCTGCTGCAGACGCTCAGTAGGCATCATGGAGGTGATGTTGTCCAGGACTCCGCGGCACAGTGCCCTCGTCACATGACCCAGAGAGAGATTGGTGGTGGAGATGTTGGTCACTTGGCCCAGGCAGAGAGGGTTATGTCTCTCTCCCAGGATGGTAGGACTCACCCTCAGGTCGCTCATCTCCTGATTCAATGCGCAACGAATCAGCTTGTCATATAAGCACGGATCCCTCAGCTCCACCCCTGTGAGGGACGAAGAGGAGAAACTTAACAACTGGGTGGGAAACATTTAATGGCAACAATCTTTGAGTCATTCTGGCATCTGTAATGTTCGCCATGTTCACCATTTTAGTTTAGCATGTGAGCTAATTAGCATGAAACACAAAGTACAGCTGCGGCAGATGGGAGTGTCACAAGTTTTGCAGGTATTTGGTGATTTGTGATTTTGGGCTCTATAAATAAAACTGACTTGACTTCCTGGACAAATTGAATTTCTGACCTGATGATGGAGAGTCAGGGGATCATCAAAGTGATTATACGTGAATGTCTAAACCAAATTTCATCTGACTGCTGTTGAGACATTAAGCACAGAACCACGGCAACCTCATGCTGGAAAAGTCAGACTGACAGCCTGACACCGACCCCCTTGGGCCACACTTCTACCAGCTCGGCTGAAGACACATACCAAGCTCGGCCATCCAGGCAGTGAGCATCTCCACAAAAGTGGCCACTACATTCCCTCCGTTGAGCGAAGCCGCCACCGCCAAGTAGGAGTCGTCAAAGTAGGGGAAGTAAGAGATGGAGGAGGACGGCTGAGGAGAGTCTGGAGGTTTGAAGCCAGCTGGCATGGCAAAGGTCAGCTGTGCTGAGGTGCTAATGTTAAGGACTGTGAAGTGAGGAGAAACACACAAACAGTCATCAGTGTAGTATGAACAGCACCCAACATGACATGACGGCAGGATTCCGCTTTTGTTTTCTGGGACTTCATGTTTCACCTGCATCTGTCCGCGCACTCATGCAGGAGTAGACGGAGCACTGGAAGTCTCCCAGGGCAGCCGCTACCGGCGTACCAGCAGGGATACCATGCCAGTCAGAGCACGTCTGTCCCGCTATGCCACCAGATGGCACACACTGAGGAAGCAGGTGCAAAGGGAAGCCGGCATCCTTCAGACTGGAGCATGCACACACACAGAGTGGCTTGTAATGTAGGTTAATAACACAACAACACCGACACCGGAAGCCTGCAATGAACTCTACGAAGAGTTTAGTAGCTGCAGTTAAACACACAACTGTTTTCATGCACTTTGGTACCTGAACTGAAAACCTCAGCACAGAAACGAGGGGTTATTAAAACAGGAGGTCCTGCACTTTACATACATGTCCATGTTCCACTGGTTGGAGGAGGTGTTGAAGAAGCCCCAGCTGGCTGCGTTCTGAGGCGTCATCACACACCCGTCCAAACCACACAGCATGGACACCACGTAGTCCTGGATGGTGCCTGCAACTGCGAATTCCTTAAGGAACTCGGGCCTGCATGGAAACCACACACACATCTTCAGAGTTCATCCCTGTATCACAAAGGGAATGCAGTAGGCTCGATATGGGGTCTAAGAAGCACGTCCTGACCTGTGCTTCATGTACCACAAGATCGTTGCGCAGCCAAACCCTGTGGCGACGCTGACATGTGAGTCCGGCTCTGGAAGAGAGGACAGGAAGTGACTGCTGCAGCGCCCATCCAGCCAAGTGATCAGCTGACTGGTGTCTGCGGCTGTGAAGGAGTCCCCGTTGGACCAATCACAACCTGTGAGGGGCAGCAGACAAAATACGTTTTATGTGACTTCATGGTTTTGGTTTGTTTTGACAAAAATTCCCCACTACTATAGATTTCCTATGATAAACCTCTGTTATGAAAAGTTTTGGATGCAGCCAGCAGAGAGCAACACTGTGATGTCAGAGGGAAAAAGTACATGCAGAAGGAAACTGGGGGTTCAGCTCCACGTGGGGATCTGTGATCACACCTCCCAGTGACAAAACCGATCTGGAGCACACTGATTCATTTGTGGCCTTTATCTGTGCAACCTATGCAGTTGTTTCATTTTCTAATGTGAGACGTGGCACTCGGACCCTTATGTTGGGGGCCTTCCAGGGATCATGAGATTAAAGGGATCAGGGTTCACTGCCCTGTAATTCTTCTCAACTAGGGCCTCTCTTCATTTCAGGGTCATAAGCACACATTATTAGCACCCATTGTTTTCCCATTGATTTTCGTTTTGGGGGGAGGACAATCAGGCGAACTTGCTCTGAAAAATATTCTCTCTTTTGTGTCTCCAGTTTCCTCTCTGATTTTTTATTCAGTGAATGAAGAAATCTGTTTCTTGGCTGCTCAAACTCCTCATGCATCACAGCCGTTGTTACACACTCTACCACAAGCGTTACGACACGCATGCAGGCCGGCTGCAGGTCGTATTCTTACCGCCCTCTGCTTTCCACAGTAAAACTCCGTGCATCTGTCCGGACAGCCCGATGCTTCTCACCTGCCGCAGTTTGCCCCGGGGCAGCAGGCCCATGCACCGGTTCAGAGTGTCTATGATCCGGCCAGTGTCCTGCTCTTTTGCCTGCATGGCGCGGAAACACAGGGCGGGTTACCAACAGGGCGGGTAACAAACAGGGCGGGTTACCAACAGGGCGGGTAACAAACAGGGCGGGTTACCAACAGGGCGGGTAACCAACAGGGCGGGTTACCAACAGGGTGGGTAACCAACAGGGCGGGTAACAAACAGGGCGGGTTACCAACAGGGCGGGTAACAAACAGGGCGGGTTACCAACAGGGTGGGTAACAAACAGGGCGGGTAACAAACAGGGCGGGTAACAAACAGGGCGGGTTACAAACAGGGTGGGTTACCAACAGGGCGGGTAACAAACAGGGCGGGTAAGAAACAGGGCGGGTTACCAACAGGGCGGGTAACAAACAGGGCGGGTTACCAACAGGGCGGGTTACAAACAGGGCGGGTTACCAACAGGGCGGGTAGCAAACAGGGCGGGTTACCAACAGGGCGGGTAACAAACAGGGCGGGTTACCAACAGGGTGGGTTACCAACAGGGCGGGTAACAAACAGGGTGGGTAACCAACAGGGCGGGTTACCAACAGGGCGGGTTACCAACAGGGCGGGTAACAAACAGGGTGGGTAACAAACAGGGTGGGTTACCAACAGGGCGGGTAACAAACAGGGTGGGTTACCAACAGGGCGGGTTACCAACAGGGCGGGTAACAAACAGGGTGGGTAACCAACAGGGCGGGTTACCAACAGGGTGGGTTACAAACAGGGCGGGTAACAAACAGGGTGGGTAACAAACAGGGCGGGTTACCAACAGGGCGGGTTACCAACAGGGTGGGTAACAAACAGGGTGGGTTACTAACAGGGCGGGTTACCAACAGGGCGGGTAACAAACAGGGCGGGTAACAAACAGGGTGGGTAACAAACAGGGTGGGTTACTAACAGGGCGGGTTACCAACAGGGCGGGTAACAAACAGGGCGGGTTACCAACAGGGCGGGTTACCAACAGGGCGGGTAACAAACAGGGCGGGTTACCAACAGGGCGGGTAACAAACAGGGTGGGTAACAAACAGGGCGGGTAACTAACAGGGCGGGTTACCAACAGGGCGGGTAACAAACAGGGCGGGTTACCAACAGGGCGGGTAACAAACAGGGTGGGTAACAAACAGGGCGGGTTACTAACAGGGCGGGTAACAAACAGGGCGGGTTACCAACAGGGCGGGTAACAAACAGGGTGGGTAACAAACAGGGCGGGTAACTAACAGGGCGGGTTACCAACAGGGCGGGTTACCAACAGGGCGGGTAACAAACAGGGCGGGTTACCAACAGGGCGGATAACAAACAGGGCGGGTAACAAACAGGGCGGGTTACCAACAGGGCGGGTAACAAACAGGGCGGGTAACAAACAGGGCGGGTTACCAACAGGGCGGGTTACCAACAGGGCGGGTAACAAACAGGGCGGGTTACCAACAGGGCGGGTAACAAACAGGGCGGGTAACAAACAGGGCGGGTTACCAACAGGGCGGGTAACAAACAGGGTGGGTAACCAACAGGGCGGGTTACCAACAGGGTGGGTTACAAACAGGGCGGGTAACAAACAGGGTGGGTAACAAACAGGGCGGGTTACCAACAGGGCGGGTTACCAACAGGGTGGGTAACAAACAGGGTGGGTTACTAACAGGGCGGGTTACCAACAGGGCGGGTAACAAACAGGGCGGGTAACAAACAGGGTGGGTAACAAACAGGGTGGGTTACTAACAGGGCGGGTTACCAACAGGGTGGGTAACAAACAGGGTGGGTTACTAACAGGGCGGGTAACAAACAGGGCGGGTAACAAACAGGGCGGGTTACCAACAGGGCGGGTTACCAACAGGGCGGGTAACAAACAGGGCGGGTAACAAACAGGGTGGTTAACAAACAGGGCGGGTTACCAACAGGGCGGGTAACAAACAGGGCGGGTAACAAACAGGATGGGTTACCAACAGGGCAGGTAACAAACAGGGCAAACACACGGCAGAGTTCCCTTGTGGCACGTGGACTCGCTCACCTTGATCCCGCCGTCATCCGGGACGTCAGACGTCGTGGACAACACGTGACTCGCAGCCACCGCGCGGGAGCAGCTTTCTACTAAGGCGGCTTTGACCGAGGTGGTGCCCAGGTCAACACCCAGGACGTAGGTGGACATTACTCCTGGTGGCAGTGAGCGCTGTGGCAGTCAGCTGGGGGGACACCACAGGGAGGGGGCGAAGTCTACACTGCTGCGTTCAGGACGCACTGCTGCGTTCAGGACGTGGGAGGAAATAGGACACTTGGGGTTTAATCTAATGTAACTACTCCCAACTGCTTAGTTCCGTCACTAGATTATTGACAAATGTCACACTAACAGTGTAAAAAGATGGACGCTATATTGATTTCTTCTGTTTATTATTATTGTCTTGCCAGGGGTAAGACAATACCCTTGTACCCCTGTCTTCCCTGTCGTACATGGAGAATTCCCTACTCTTTGATGTACCTCGAACGCACCACACCGTCGCCTCCGGTTTGATGATTACGCAGTCTGTTCCCACAATGCACTGCGAGGGAGCATGGCCGACTGTTGTCTAGGAGCGTCACCCAAACCAGAATGAACGAGCAGTTTCTGTGCCTCTTCAGCTGACATTCCTTCAAAACGATCTAATATCCGAGTCTGCGGAGTCACTCTGACAGATTATGAGTTTGTAATCGCGCTGTGAGGAGCCGAAGAGTCTCTGCCTTCATTTCCGGTGAGAAACTGCCAGCCGTTACCGTCGGATGGTGCTAACCTGTTAGCTCGTTAGCTCCATTGGAGAGAGGAGAGAATAAAGTGGAAATGTGCCACACGGGCTCCTGCTGTGCTGCCTTTAGTTTGATGATAAGGCACCTGACTGGTGTTTGTCCCTTCCTGGTGGTTTATATCTTCAGAGCAAAGCTTTAAAAGGAACTTAGTTATTAGCTCATTTGCTTCATTGTGGTGAGCAGCTAAGCTAAGCTAAGCTAAGCTAATACCGACCGAGGCTACTGACAGCTTTTCTTTCTCTCCCTTTGTTCCTCATATTGGGAGCTTTAAACAAGACCTGCCTGCTTTTCTTGGTGTGGTTAATCTGGTTGACCTTCTAATGAATACATTATGATAACTTTAAACCTGCTCACATTAGTAAGGCCTCTACACGTTAGTTTTTCCAGGTGTAATACTGGCCAAGTATGGAATAAGCATCAATACCTGGTAATAGCAAGTAACACGATGAAGTAAAGCGTCTACTTAAAGTAGAATCTTTAGCTTCAAAATGTCTATTAAAAGTAAAAGTAGCCATTATGCAGCACACACTGCCCCGATACTGCTATCTACTGTATGTATGTTATGTAATTGTACTATTATTATTATTAATAGTAGTAGTAGTATTGGAAGTGATGGGTCCTGGAGCAGCACAAGGTGGACTTGATTTCAGTGTCATTATTTACTGTTGGGTTGTTCAATCTGTAACAGTCATCACAGGTAGTTTAATCACCTCATAGGTTTGATACATACCTAGTCTCTGTGGCTGTGAAGTAAACATGACAGAGGAAAAACTACAACATTTGCCTCCTAATTGTAATGAGGTGAAAAGTGTGCTTATGGACAGTACCAGAGTAATACATGGTGGTATCATTATTACTTATTGGTATCCAGTTAAGTCTGATATACATTTACATAGACTTGTTGACTCTGCTGCTGTCAATCATGTCACTTTTACCTTGTAATAGTCTTTATTATACTCTTAGTTCTACATATCTCTTATTATTCATTTCTGTACCTGTCTGATTGTAGTTAACTGTGCTGCTCTGACAACAGAATTTCTCTTATCTTCTTTCTAAATGTGTCTGAATCTCTCCTGAAACAGCAGCACCTTCCTGTGATAGCTGACCAGAGCCAAGATGGCAGGAGTTGTAGCCAAACGTGAGGGACCACAATTCATCAGTGAAGTAGCTGTGAGGGGCAACGCCGCCGTGCTGGACTACTGCCGCACCTCTGTGTCCGCTCTGTCCGGAGCTACGGCTGGTATCCTCGGGCTGACGGGACTGTATGGCTTCATTTTTTATCTCCTGTCCTCGTTTCTCCTCTCCCTGCTGCTCATTCTCAAGGCCGGACGGCGGTGGAACAAATGCTTTAAATCGCGGCGGCTGCTCTTCACCGGCGGTCTCGTCGGAGGTCTTTTCACCTACGTCCTGTTCTGGACTTTCCTCTACGGAATGGTGCACGTATACTAAGATGATCTACCAGAATTAACCCCGAATTAATCCTATCTAATGCTACGTAAACCAAGAATATTGTCTGTCCTGCTGTTTGTAGATAAGCCGTCAGTGAAACACTTTAGATTTTTCCATTATGAAGTGTTGAGTAAACACTGTGTGAATAACTCTAGTTTGCAGAATTAACTGTCCCCTTCTCCTTCCTGCTCCACACCTGGCAAGTGATTATGAACTTATCTAACCTGAAACTCCTGCTCTGTGTTTGGTTTCATCTGTGGCAGGATAGGAGCCATCGTTATGATAATTTGGTTGTAGTGTCGCATAGATTAAAGCAGACTACGTCCTAACAAGGTGTAAGCATTGGCAGTACAGTTCATGAACAATACTACCGTTAAATTATAACAAACCTGATGTGAATAAATGCCTCTGTACAACATGTTGGTATACATTATTACTCAGTTTCTCTGTAAGGCCGTGTCATTTGTTTACATCACGAGTACATTAAGCTCATGTGTTTCCAACGATAACAACCATTCAGTACATAGAAGCAGGACCGACGGACAGGACGGAGGGGGGGGGTCACAATATCAGCAGTGAACTTGTCCGCTCACAGTAGTACATCAACACTGCATTCCACTATGAACAAGACAGTCAGCGCAGCCAGCTCAACATTCAGCAGGACACACACCACAGTGTACTTGAACGCCTGGGACGACACATTCAACTGAAATACCAACAATTAAGACCGGTCACGCCTTTTCTTCCACACTGATTCCAGGTGCAGCTTTTTAAAACTCTTTCTCTGAGTGTATACTCACAAAATGGTTTCTCTCATGACCCAACATTGACTTTAGAAGGTCTGTTATGTTTTCTTTATTGGTCGATGCTTATTTTACCTCATGGTTAGTTTATTGTTACCTAATCCAAGCCTGCATTTGTGGTCCATAGTGAAAATTTGGTGTAACACTGTAATTTTCTTCATTTTCAATCAATCATGTCTTGCATTTTTGCTCTTTTTTTTGCCAACTTAGTGCCTGAAATGTCAAAAATAAAACCTAAGGCTCATCATATATTCCTTTATAGATATCTATATATCTAATAGATATATGTATATGCATCTATATAGATATGTGTGTGTGTATATATATATACATACACATATATAAAGAGCATATATTGACTTACAGGCTTAATTAGTCTGATCAACAGCTAAATAAGCTAAACGTATTGATTTTAAGGCATCAAACAAAGGCACAATTCATTCTTTGCATTTGTGAAGCAGTAACTGGCAAATATTTGGTAATTCACTTTAAGTCATAGAAGAATCATTTTATGTCACTCTATTATTTGCATCAGCGTCATCATAGTACTTTTGCATATCAGTATTTATGGACCTTGTTGTAATCTTCCACATCTCCTCTTTGGATCCTGACCCAGCTGCTGAAAACCACCTTCCCTTGTTTGTCTACATCAGCGTCCTGGCCCACCTGCACAGGTAACATTTCTTTGGACCAATATATCTTCAGTCAGGGCAAGCATCTCTCCGGGCAGTGGCATGCCAGCAGTCGTGCCAATGGGCGAGAAGTGGACATCGGTCCGACTCTTGGTTCCCCTTCTTGCGACATAACAGAGACCGCTGCAGGTGATGAGTCTCGCTCAACTCAATTGTGTGAAGAGAAAGTGATGTGGGGCCTTGGCTCTGCGCCCTGGGGAGAGAGAATGGCAGAGTATCGCTGCCCTGTGTTGCGTGGAATGGTTGGACCGCGTCCGTCTACAGGCTGCTGGCTCTCCTCGGTCGTCTCAGTGACCTCTGGCTTTTTGGTGGAGTTGGCGGCCTCTCTCTCTGCTGCTGCTTTCCTGGGTCTCCTCTCCCGGTGGCCTGCCTTCCCCTCCCTGGTTTTGCCCCGTTCTTTTCTGTTGTTACACACAGATGTGCCAGTACACGTGATGAGCAAGGTTTGGAAAATGGTTGATTTTTAAAAAGTGTAAATACGATTTTACATACTTGAAGTTGATGATTTCAAACTTCCTCTCTCGGTAGAAGGAGCTCGTGTTCATCATGTACAGCAGTATCATATCGCATGCAAAGGCCCCCTGAAAGACAGAAAGTAAGACCAGTGGGATTCTCACAAGCTGCAAGGAATCATTATGTTTGTATCCGGTGATCCTCCATCAGCTTCTAGTGACACTGTAATATGACACTGTTTAAGCCTGAGGCATCTGAGGAACAACACCAATTATCTGTCTTAGTAAATTACTCACTGCACCCAGCAGAGCAACACCCGAACCAATGGTAATTACTGTGGGAACAATATTGAATTTGCCAGCCTGCAAAACAATAAAAGGCATTCAGTGCAAATGTATTACTAGAATTATGCACTTCCCTGCTCATATCACTGCTGTACCTGGCCATTGATTATTATATCGAAGCGAATCCCATACACTTTATACAAAGTGCGGTAGGTTTCAGCGTTGTGATCCTTGTAATACCTGGCATATCTGTAAGGGGGGAGAAGAACAAGGTGTTGAAGAACATTTAACAGACTAGAGCCGAGTGGAGGCAGCGGACAGGCAGATTTATTTCCTGATAAATGCCTGAGAGGACATAACCTGAAGTTGTATCCTGATGTAACCGAGTTGTTCTGGTTCATGTCCAGTCGAGTAAAGCTGTACTGTGGGTTGCACTCTGACGAGTCCCTGTCCAGGTCACAGTTCCACTCGATAAGAATACCGACAGTCCCACCCTGGTGGACAAAAACACAGACTTTGTGAAGATTAGTGCGGCCTCGCACATATTTACACGATCGGACTTACAGCAGGAGTAGCACAGGTGCTACTAATGATGTTAACAATGGCTCTGCTGCCTTCAAGTGTCCCAGTCAGCACATGGCGGTGTGACGGTGAGCCAGCATGATGCCCTAACAGGTGCAGCAAAGCTAACCCAGAGTGAGGGAGCTGTCAGTCAAGCACACGCTGGTCCCGACCACACAGTCTTAAGAAGAGATGTTGGTGGGCTGTGGGGGTGCATTAAGATCACCGCTGAGTTTGGACGTTCATTCTCAACCTTCTCAAAAAAAAAGGTTTCTCATCACAAGGTCCACTTTGCTCGGTCTGACAGCTCGGTCAGCAACACTGAAAATGATTCAACCACCACTGCAAACTAGGCGTCCTGGCATTTAACTTCCAGCTGTGATCAATGAACAACTCAGACTAGACTAATTTGAACAGTTCAACACAACCGATATTACAGGTGGTTTCTCCAAATTCAGCACCGAATGCACCTGTTATTGAGGACTGAGGTCTCAGAATTATTCACCCCCCTGAACACAAACCCTCATAAGAGCACTGATCTGCAAATGAGCCGCTGTCTCAGACGCACCTGACGTAACCAATCAAGGGCCTCATTAGGTCCATCGGGTGTGCTGGAGATAAAACGCATCCAATGCCGGGACTGGCCGGGGGTTCGTTCACAGCGACGTTTGGTTTCATGATGGACAAATGGGTCCAAAGAACTGTTCAAGATTATTGATCAGTGCACAAACAAGGAAAAGGATCCAAAAAGAGTTCAACGCTAAAGGCTACACTTCCTGGACGTGGCAGAAGCACAGCAGTGCACTTTGATCTTGTTTTCTTTCTTTGCGCTCTGCATTTGATGAAATTGGATTAATTGCAGATTTGCCAGAAAACCACAGAGGCAAATTAGCTTTGCATTGCAAGCAGGCCATCCCCTTATGAAGCCAAGCTAATGGCTTTGATTTCATGGCATATTTCCGTAACTGAATACTAACAGGAAGCAGGGAGAGAGAATGAAAGAGGGGAGACGAATGCCGCCTGCAGGATTCAGCCTGGGGATGTTGCAGTTTGTCCTCCTCCGGCTCCCAGATCAGAATTTCTACCCCGACAATCCTCAAGCGATCTACCAGCATGGAGGGATGACAGCGATGAAGCTGGCCCATGCTCTTCAACACCACTGTTGTTCCACAGTTATTACTGCACTCACACACAGCTACAATAGATTTCCATAATGCATAAATGTGAGAATGCATAACATGGTTTTTTATCTAATGACTATGAGGAGGCCAGGAACTGAACTCCGCCCCACACACAGGCTCTCGTACCCTGACAGCCATGTCCTGGAAGTCGTGTCCAGTCCAGCTGACCAGGTCCCCGACGCGGAAGATGGGGCAGTACAGATGGTCCTCTCTGTCGAAGGAGCATCTTTTCAGGTAGCTGTCATCAGAGGTTTCAAGGACGTTGGACCTAAAAGGTCAACAGAGCAGACAGGAAACACGTGTATAAATATAAATCTAAATATAAATAATAATAATTATTTTCACATTGAACAACATGTATCACTGTCCTTTGACAGGGACAATTGTCCTAATCCAGAGAGTTGAAGGATGAAAGTCACTGAAGTTGGAGCTGTCAGGTATTCATGTGTGGCAGCAGCAGTGGTGGACAGATGGAAACAGGCCAAGAGACATTTGGTCACACAATTCTGTCAGCTTCCCAAGTCGGCTTTGACCCTCCTTTATCTTGACACCCTATTTCTGCTCTTTTGATCTCTTAGTACCATTAGGGGTACAGCAGATCTACAGTCCAGCCAGGGGGGGCTGGACTGTAGATCTGCTGTACTTGTCAAGATACACAGCACTTGATATCTCCGCTCGACCCTCTACACCCCAGTGGCAGCAGCAGCAGCAGGGTGTTCAGTATGTGTATGTCAGTGAGCCCACACCAGCTCACCCTCAGAGTGGAACCGGACGTGTCACACTGTAAGATGTGCAGCGTTGCCGGCCATGTCGAGTAACACCCATTATGAGGGATTTGTATTACCGGCCAATCGTCATTAAGCATAAGCACATCAGGACTGGTGGCTGTGTAATTAGAATAAGATCCTGACTGATGAATTAGCTGCTACTTGTGGCATCTCTCTGCCTTCCTGCAGGACGCGCACAGACACCAGCAGCAGCAGGGCTCGCAGGGCTACCCCCATCTGATCTGACAGCTGTCCACGGAGAGGCCCGCTGTCAAGGACGTCTCAGATGACTGTTTCGCTGTCTCCCTGAATGCACACGCCGGTATAAATAGAAGGCTCTCTGCACCCTAAAGCTATTTAAAGCAGCCACTGGAACACGTATATCCCTCAGCTCACTCCACGGTCTGCGCCACCATGCCCTGAAACCATGAGCACACCGGCAGCCGGCAGCACTTACTTGGAGAATTCAAACTTTGGAAACCTGATGAAGTTCTTGATGTAGACGGTGAAGTTTTCCGCTTCACTCAGTAAAGGCTCTCTGGAAAGGAGAGAGACAGGCAGCACTGTGAAAAGGACAGGCCGACAGGCCGTAGTTGTAATAAATAGACGCTGTGAAATATCTCGGTCCCTGTGAGGGATCAGAGCGCCAGAGGAGTGGGCGGCCTCACGTGGGCCTCCCGCTGTGCTCAACAGGACACCAGGCGTGAATCTCACAGGTCCCAGTGCTGTTCAGACAAAGCCCCGTCTTTATTCCTGACGGACACAGAACAAGACTTTAGTCCAAAATAAGACAAGCTGGGATACTTTTGGTATTGTGTGATGAAACGTGCGTCATATTCATCTATTAGAAAGACAAAACATGAACACAGGGTTTTGAAAAGTTTGGAAGATGCTTGATTTTAACCATCTTGTTTTCAAGGTTTGGAAACGGCTTGAATTTTTCTCTCAGTCTAGTCATAAAGACTGAGCATCAGATGGGACGGTAAGACAAACACAGGGTATACTTATACTGAGGGTATAAATTCACCTGCTCTGTGTGAAACCATGTTGCTTAAAGTATGTGAGCGAGGTCACGCTATTGTCCATCCTACAGAGCACGATGGACATCGTCAGTGACCAGTACCAAAGACCTCCACCTCTTGTTGGGGCTAAAAACTATTTGATTTTGTTCTCACACAGGCGCAGCCAACGACCCTCACCGTGGCCGGCTATCACAGTGGCCCCCTCCTCGCAGTCCTCGTCGCTCTGACATCGTCCGTGCGGCACCTTGAAACTCTGCGAGACACAACGAACACCTGTGCGCTCATTTCACCACACAGACGTCAGGATGCACAGAAACGGTCCAGAGATGAACACTCACCTCAGCACAGAGCCCCAGCCTCTGCTCCGGGGTCTCGATGTAGTTAGTCACTAGGAAGAACACCTGCTCGCCCTGCAGGAGACCCAGAGGGGGGGGGGCAACAGGTGACACAACACCTCCAGGTCTGGGACAGGCAGACAGGCAGGCAGCGGGACAGACAGACAGGCAGGTGGACAGACAGGTGGACAGACAGGTGCCCATGCTAATGATCACGCTAGAGAGAAAGACAGGTAGACAGGCAGGCAGATAGACAGAGAGATAGATAGACAGACAGGCAGGCAGGCAGGCAGACAGGCAGGCAGACAGACAGACAGACAGATAGATAGATAGATAGATATTTGTAGATAGATATTTGTTTATTGATCCCTCAGTGGGGAAACTTTGCTGTTACAGCAGCTCAAAGGGACAGACAAAAAGAATAAAAGCACACAGTTAAGAATTAGACAAATTAAATAGCAGAATATAATAGAATATATACAGTGGTAAAAACCTCTGTACACAAAAAAATGTAATTACAGAGACAACAACAACAACAACAACAGGGTGAAGTGAAGTGGGGTGAGAATTATTGTACAGTTTATGTTATAGTAAGTATAGTAAGAAAGACAGACAGACAGACAGACAGCTAGATAGATAGACAGGCAGACAGACAGACAGACAGATAGATAGACAGACAGACAGACAGACAGACAGACAGCTAGATAGATAGACAGGCAGACAGATAGACAGACAGATAGATAGACAGGCAGACAGACAGACAGACTCACATTTGGGGGTATGACGTAATCTTCAGCACTCCACAGGTGGAGCCCAGAGCTGTTGGTCAGAGTGACTCCTTTAAGCTTGGTGATGACTGAGGTCTGGACCGCCTCTTCTCTCTCCTGGTAGCCCTTCTTCACCACAAACACCCACCTGCGACACGCACCCCAGCAGTGTATCGTGCGTTAGAGTCGTCAACAACACCCCAACACGGGTGCCACGGTGTAGTGTTTGGTCTGGGCCGACTGCAGCACACTAGAGCCGTCAGTGAGCACGGTGCTCATACACCTGCTGTATGAGCGTCAGTGCCGAACATGAGCCGCAGTAGGCCACATACCACCGAGCGGCAGCCGGCCCGAGAGCAGCCTCTACACGTGAGCTTCACATCAGGGAATAATCAGCTGGAAAGGTCACAGCCGAGGATTCACCGTTAGTCAGTACACTACCGAAGTCCACAGCGGGACAGCTGCACCGTCTGCACCGTCTCTACCTCGTGCAGCCCTCGGTGGGGGGGTACAGAGGACCGTCACGGTCGCACTCACCCGATGATGTAGCCCAGCACGGCCAGCTGGTACAGTCGGAACAGCACTCCGATCCGCCGGTTCTCGGCGATCACGTACTTCTCTGTCTTGTAGTTGAGGAGGGAGAAGAAGA
>NC_092025.1:0-230000 GCF_042242105.1 Pempheris klunzingeri | reverse complement strand
TGGACACGTTAATGGTTGAATCGCTGTGTTTTGAACTTTCAGGCGCCATTATTCGGGTCATTATTTAATCGTTCCTCCAGCTGTACAGTGAGCTACATCCCGCTGTGTAACATGAACATACTGGTAGGAAGCCGCTGATTCGAGCACCAGCGCCATTTTAAATAAGCTATTGTTGTTTGCTTCCGTTCAGTTCAGCTAACATTACCCGCTAATGGACGATACAGCTGGGTCCATTGTTACTTATTCACGTTAGCAAATGTCTTTCACGTTATTGTCCGACTTGATTTATAAGTTAAGTAAGCCTGGCGCGTTACTCGTAACACGGGTTAGCTAACGTTACATTATTCAGTTAGCTGAGCACCGTTATTTTGAGGTTGCTAGCTCAGCTAACGTTAGCCTTTACAGTCGTTTACGCAGCGGTTAGCTAGCCGATAAAGGGGGCGCGAAAACAGGTCAAACCTACGGATGTTGTAAGATATTGGAAGAACCACAGCAGATAACCTGAAATATCACTGGTAGCATTTTATGAAGCGCATACACTTACAGTTTAGTTTCAGCCGCTGACCTGCTCCTCCTCACGGATGACTCGCTCTGACTGCGCTGTTGCCAGGGGAACGGGAAACTTTATACTGGAGACACGTCATCGCGCAATATTCATCCGCAGTGGGAAATAGTTCCCACTTCTACCGTGTATATACTTTGAACCATTCGTGGTTTAAACATGTAGTTTTGTTGATTTAATTCGAACACATTTGGCTGGATTATACAATGATTAGCTCACAAATCAAACGGTGTAGTAACTCGGCGGAGGAAGCCCCCTTGTGTGACTGCACACAGTCTGTGTTAATGTAGGCAAACAATGAGAAATCTGATCAGTTACCAAGATGAAGGGAACTGTGAAGATGGACTGTGTGGATATACAATACCAATATCAAATATATTAAAACAAGACTTGTGCCAGTTTATTCCTAGACATAGCCGAGGGTGATGCTGCTTCACTGTGCTGTTACTCAGGGAAATAAATTGTCTAAACTATATGACATGTGACTGACACGCCGAGATCCTACGAAATGAGCCTGCTTACATAAAACAGGAATGTCTGTTATAGAAGACAGTTTAGAAAACTAAGGGCTAAACGGGTCACTGACAGCCATCCACACATTATGAGACCAGCCTGCATAATGTACTCTATTCTTCTTTGTGGGTTTGAACAAATTGCTGTAGGAATATAGCTGCTCTTTGAACCATACTGTATGTGATGCAGGCTGTCATCATTTATTAGTGTGTTTTGTGATTTTTTGTCATGCATTCTTCTGATCTTGATGCACACTGAAAGCAGATTGTCAAGTCAGCAGAGCTATGAGACAAATGCCTCTGGCAGGATAAACAGCTGACACCCGATTATCCAGATAACAGTGTTGAGCCTCTTTGGTTTGGGATTAGACGGTAAATACCACAGTCCAATCCTTGTGCCGTCCATAATCCACACGACTTTCCTCACTGGAGACTATAGTGTCATCTGTAACCTCAAGTCTTTCCCGCGGCTTCAAATAAAGATAACATCCATAATTGACCGGAGTTGTGACGACATGCACAGAGGTCGTCACTAACTCTGGCTGATGTCATGGTACTTCCTCACCTTTAACACTTAATGTCTTTTTACGCCATGTATGGTAAGAGACCTCGGGCTCCAGGAAAGAAGACAATCTACTGTGCAGTATGCTTGTACTGAAATCTGAATCTACTGCACATGTTAGCTCTCAGTAATATAAAATGTCACCCCTTTTCTCTCTTGAAACACACAGTTAGGACATAAAACTGAAAATGTAATCACACTTTTCTGTCTCGGTAAATAAGTATTTTTATTCAATCAAATGTCAATATGCCAAGACCAAACCATTGACATAGTTGCCACACAGCAAAAGTTATCACACTTTTCCCCCTGGTGTACCAGCAATCCCATGTAAGACCCATAGATGTCACCACATCCTAATCTATAGAAATTCCTTCTACCTTGTTCAGCAATCTCAGACACAGGCGTACAGCTGTGTAATCCCTCCACAGAAATGTTAATTCACTGAGTAGAAGCCTGACTATGGTGTTCACTTACCCATTATTAATCTCCACATCTACAAAGTACAAGCCTAAATACATGCACACATCATTTGAAACCTGCCAGCTTTAGGCTGCACCTTACCAACTCTGTGGGCTGTTATCTACATGGATTTTGGGCTTGACATGGAGACTCTCAGTAGAAATATGAATGTCAATGATTCAGAAAATGTAGGTTTGGTTACCTCTCTACACATTGTGCATCTCACATACACCATACAAACAAAGCCATGGTTTTGAAGGTAGAAATGACAAACAGACTCATACAACTGTCCACGGGTCAGAAGATCTGAGCAGATGTGTGCTTTCTCCAAGTGTTGAATTTACCTGAGGAGCTGTCGAACACCACTGGATGTCTCCAGACTTCTGTCTACCAACACCAACAATGACTGAGGGTCCACTCTTAGTACCTCTGCATGTAGCTTAAATATGCAACTTTGACAAACACGTTGCCACACAATGACATCAGTTTATGTATGCATCACGTTAGTACAAGTGTCTCCTCTTAAGACAGTTGCGTCTGCCTCAATATTTATCCAGTTTATCAGATAAACCCAGGTATCCCCAGGCAGTATGTAGTAACATTCATATACATTAAAGTATCTGCGGTCATGGGCACATGGCTCATATTAAGTGGCTGTATATCAATACCAGGAAATTAAAGACCATGGAGGTTTCACTTAACTTGGTTACATTGCTAGCAGGAACAAAACCATGTTATTGAAGTCAGAGCTTCTTATTGACCCCCCATTACTGCAGGGGGATAAACTGTCCCACCCAATTAGCATCTGTATTGCCATTATGGATCTGAACAGTGAAATTGCACCACAAATGAGGAACACCAGGAAGTTAGGTTTAACTCTTTATTACTTATTGTGCAACTTTTGGTCACGTGAAAGTTAACACCTTAGACATGTGTAACATTTTATAATATGGCATGTCATACACAGCATGTTAACTTGAGGGAAATTCAGTTGGTAACATGGAATTTTATTGATTTTACTGCCCACCCCTCAGACGCAGGACCAGATGGAGGGTGGACTCCTTCTGGATGTTGTAGTCGGACAGGGTGCGGCCATCTTCCAGCTGCTTGCCGGCAAAGATCAGCCTCTGCTGGTCAGGGGGAATGCCTTCCTTGTCCTGGATTTTGGCCTTGACGTTCTCAATGGTGTCACTGGGCTCAACCTCAAGGGTGATGGTCTTGCCGGTGAGGGTCTTGACGAAGATCTGCATACCTCCCCTCAGACGCAGGACCAGATGGAGGGTGGACTCCTTCTGAATGTTGTAGTCGGACAGGGTGCGGCCATCTTCCAGCTGCTTACCGGCAAAGATCAGCCTCTGCTGGTCAGGGGGAATGCCTTCCTTGTCCTGGATTTTGGCCTTGACGTTCTCAATGGTGTCACTGGGCTCAACCTCAAGGGTGATGGTCTTACCAGTGAGGGTCTTGACGAAGATCTGCATACCTCCCCTCAGGCGCAGGACCAGATGGAGGGTGGACTCCTTCTGGATGTTGTAGTCGGACAGGGTGCGGCCATCTTCCAGCTGCTTGCCGGCAAAGATCAGCCTCTGCTGGTCAGGGGGAATGCCTTCTTTGTCCTGGATTTTAGCCTTGACGTTCTCAATGGTGTCACTGGGCTCAACTTCCAGGGTGATGGTCTTACCAGTGAGGGTCTTGACGAAGATCTGCATACCTCCCCTCAGGCGCAGGACCAGATGGAGGGTGGACTCCTTCTGGATGTTGTAGTCGGACAGGGTGCGGCCATCTTCCAGCTGCTTGCCGGCAAAGATCAGCCTCTGCTGGTCAGGGGGAATGCCTTCCTTGTCCTGGATTTTAGCCTTGACGTTCTCAATGGTGTCACTGGGCTCAACCTCAAGGGTGATGGTCTTGCCGGTGAGGGTCTTGACGAAGATCTGCATTCCTCCCCTCAGGCGCAGGACAAGATGGAGGGTGGACTCCTTCTGGATGTTGTAGTCGGACAGGGTGCGGCCATCTTCCAGCTGCTTGCCAGCAAAGATCAGCCTCTGCTGGTCAGGGGGAATGCCTTCCTTGTCCTGGATTTTAGCCTTGACGTTCTCAATGGTGTCACTGGGCTCAACCTCAAGGGTGATGGTCTTGCCGGTGAGGGTCTTGACGAAGATCTGCATACCGCCCCTCAGACGCAGGACAAGATGGAGGGTGGACTCCTTCTGGATGTTGTAGTCGGACAGGGTGCGGCCATCTTCCAGCTGCTTGCCGGCAAAGATCAGCCTCTGCTGGTCAGGGGGAATGCCTTCCTTGTCCTGGATTTTAGCCTTGACGTTCTCAATGGTGTCACTGGGCTCAACCTCAAGGGTGATGGTCTTGCCGGTGAGGGTCTTGACGAAGATCTGCATGTTTTCACCTATGTAGAAATAACATTTTAAGTTTAATTAGAAAAAAAAAGGCCAATATTGAGTCAGATGAGAGCTACAGTCATTAAACACAAACCTTGTAAAACCTTAATTTGTAGTTACTCTAAATACATATTAAGTACAGCACTGATATTGCCTATAAATTAAACTGAGTTCCAATAAGGGTGCTAAAACTATAATATTCAATATACTGTAAAAGGCCGATGAAGGGAGGCTCTGAAATATCGACAGCTCAGCAGCCATTCCAGTCCGAGCGCCATTTTGAGATCATATTGACCTTCCTTTTGTTCAGCTAGCGTTACCCGCTAATGGACGATACTGGAAGTGTTGAGTCACTGCTGTAGCTAGCACTAGCTAACCACTGCTGCTGTACAGTTCAGTCGAAACCGACGGAGATCCGTTTGACGTACAAACTCATAAGAAAACGGTTTAAACCTAAAAGGTATTCTGACTAAACCCCTTAGTTTTTCCTGAACGTTGGTTTGCTTCGTTTCTTAGAAACTACACTGTAAAACCAGAGCACCGGTCACTATATAGACTTTCAGGGACGTCCAGTAGAGACACGGTTCTATATACAATGATGATATATAATAAAACTGGAGAAAATCTATACTTACTATCAAAAACGCAGTTAGTTCTTTGTGTTGTGCTTCACCACAGCTTCTTCTTCTCCTCTGGTGCTTCCGATGAGGACCTATACCGCAGCACAGGCAGACACTGAGTTATATACCGGAGGCTGCATACGTCATCTCTCAATATCCGTCCGCATTTAAAAGTAGTTCCCACTGATCCGATACGTATTGTTTCAGCATATAATATTCATTTCTACAGCAGTATTGTTTTTACTATTCATATACATTCAGTCATAAACCTATTTTTATGGTCAAGAACACCATGTTTGGGAATGATAGTTTGGCATAGTCTCCTCAGCGGAGTGATATCTCACCACGCTACGGCTCCGGCTCTAGAATTTGCCAGAACCACCGTAGCAACAGGAGCCTTCCCCGCGCCTCTGATTGGCCGGCACGGTTGTTTGTTTGAACGGTGATTGGTTGCTGTGTTACAGTAGGTAATGTTTGGTGACTGTCACGTGCCGACGTGTGGCCATGGAGCCGTGACACAGACCTGAGTTATACCACACCGAAACAGACGGCGTGTCCTGTCTGTCCTCATACCGAGTATCACCACCAGTTAGAGCCAACAGGACCGCACCAAGTGTTCTGTCCGGGTGAACCTGTGCTACCAGCTGTGGTGACAGCAGGAGAAGGTATTTTCAGAGGCTGCTGCTGACCTCATTTACCCAGCATGCTGCATTCACTGGTCACCCATAGCAGGCCGGCTTTCTTATCACACAATCTACACGTTATCAATCATTTACAGCCAACCTGAACACCACTGCCAAAGGTCTAGTTTGACAAAAGCAGATGGATTTGCTGATACTGTGTATCTGGCACACACACACACACACACACACACAGTCTGACACACTGAAACAAATGATGGTTGAGACCCAGAGACGCCATACTTGGTAGATCTGAGGATGTACAGTCTATTTTTCAGACGGCCTCAAGTCATCTGCCAGATGTGTTTGTGCTTGCTTTAGTCCCTGAATAGTGGATGTGTTGTGAAAGCCGTGCGGTGGCACATTAGTCTAAATCGTGATGCACACACTGTCCAGTCATTGGTGAAATACTCACAAACACCTCGTGTACACTGTGAACACACACTGAATCCTGCAACAACATTTTCTTTCCATACAACACAATAGGATTTTTTCTATTGTCATCGTCTTTCCTCAAGCTGAAAAACTACATCAGTTTCTAGGATCTCCTCCTAAACTCCTTGAGTCATTTACTCCATGGCAAAATGAACGATGAGGTGTTATTAATTTTATTGGCGAGTGATAAGAAAGGCTTGATCTTGAGCTAAGGCCAGCCATGCCTGGTATGACGTCAGTGCCTGGGTGATACTGTTAAATAAATAAAGCTAATCTCTGATTAAAAAGTCTCTTAAGTCAGTCAGACAAAGGTTTTCATTTGGTACGGTGAGTTTTTGTAGCATACTCTTGGAGTAAATTGACCCAGTTGAGATTTATGTGGGAAGAAGGCAGCGAGACAGTGAAAACACATTTCTGTACAGCTTCATCAATGACAGCTTCAAGTACTGACCAGTGATCTGGCCCCCACTTTTAGCTCCCACCACCATCGCAGACACTGTAAACTGACTTTAACCACAGAGCCAACGCTCAGGTGGGGGTCTGCAGCCCACTGGGATCCTATTTTTGGGTCACAGATATGATACAGCTCAGAGAGTGCTTTATGTATTTGGGTCACGACATTCCCCACTCCCCACCCCTCCTGCGCCCTGTCATATGACACCCAACCCGTGATGCACCACGCCACTGCTTTCCAACACAGAGCTGAGCGTCTGGCTGAACTAGTTCAGCCTCTGAGGAATGTGTTTGTGCAAGTCTGCTGTACTTTGCCATGCCCCTTGCTTGGAATTATTACTCAGAGTGTTCTGGGACAAACAAGCTTTCGAGCAGGACACGAGCCCGAGTGCTGTGGAAACTGGCGCCATTAGCACATGAAATCAAAGTGTGTGTTGCTCAGCAAACTCAGGGGTGGCTTTTCTTAGAGGTATCCCCCTTTGAACTGAATTACCCAGAGACCGTATCAATAGCTGTGAAGGGGTTAAAGGCGTGACGAGCCTCTTATCGGTGATGGACTTTGACTAGGGCCATTGTGTTTTTGGAAGTGGTTCGGGTGGGGTGCCCAGTTCCACGTCAGCAGCTTTCACAACAAACCCCTCAAACCGGTTTCACCAGAGTTCATTTCTGTTCTTTTTCTTGTTGACACCAGAAGGGACTGAAGTAAGGCCATCCCAGAATACTCAAACATGAACTTCTGTATTGATTACGAGGGCTTGTTGTTTTCTCTCTACCTACAGAATGGATCCTGTGAAACATACAGGCGGCTGCCACTGTGGAGCTGTTAGATTTGAAGTCAGGACTTCCCCAGACCTCCATGTTTTCCATTGCAAGTATGTATATTAAAGTCAATTAAATTGCCCTTTAGTCTTACGTAGTACATGCTTATATTACAAAGAAAAGGTTGTCCAAGATGTGTAAATTAATAGGCATTCCCCTGCCAAAGATGTGATGCTGACACAGAAGTTCCATATAAAAGTTTAAGTTTAAAGAATTCGTCAAATCATTATAAGCCGACACCTGTTTGTTTCTTCAGCTGCAGCATTTGCACAAAGAAACAAAACCATCATTTCATTGTTCCAAAAAGTCACTTCACACTCTTACAGGTAGGAAACTAAATCAAAAAAGATTTGACACAACTTAATAAAAACCATTTCACATGAATAATGATTTGTTTTTTCCTCCCAGGGGTCAGACAATCTCACCACGTACACGTTTCACACTCACGTTGCTAAACACACCTTCTGTAAAACCTGTGGAGTTCAGAGTTTCTACTCCCCACGCTCCAACCCTGATGGATATGGTATGACCCCCGACTGCTGACAGTCACACCATCCTCGTGTGTTGTAAACGTATTTCATCACCCTGCTGTGTTTACTCCAAACTACCCGACACACTCTGCCCTGTATTTGTGGTACAGTATATGTAGAAAACAGAACTGTGGGAGATAAATGTTGGATAACAGCGATCCAAGTCGTCAGCAGATAATGGGCCGTTTGGTTCATGTGCAAATCACTGAGCGGCCCTTTGTTGCTGCTGTTCTCTCCCCCAGGTGTTGCTCCACACTGTCTGGATCCAGGGACCGTCCGCAGTGTCACAGTGGAGGAGTTCAGCGGGCAGAAGTGGGAAGAGAGCATGCAAGCTCACAAGAGCATCAGAGACATGTCTAAACCTGCAGCAGAGAGAAACACCAGCAACAGCGCTGTGATGGAAGAAACAAAGCTTTTTTAATCAGTAGTGCATCAGAAGTATCCTACAGTGGTTTTCTTTAAAATAAGATGGAAAAGAAACTGATTTCATGTCTAGTGATTTTAAACTGTGTCACAACTAAGAACAATAAAGACAATTCTTTCAAAAGTGATGTCAGTTTATCTGATGAAAAGTGCTTACAAAAATATTCTGGCTACTTTAGCCAGTCCAGTGTTGAAGAAACTTTATTCACTGTGAGCAAAGCAGCTCATCACATCTGTAGAGTCCTACGCACCAGGCTCATATACACTCAATAGATCTTCAGGTTCTTTGGTCCCTGTGGGATAACTTGGAACGTGTTGATGAACATGTAGCGAGAGAAGGTGATGTAGAGGTAACGAAACCACTGGAGTTGACTGCGATGGCAAAACATGGCATCCTGAAAGGAAGAAGGGGGTTGATTCAGAGGTTATACAGCCCATAAGGTGATACTGTGAAATCTCAATCAACAACCAGTAGAGGTCAAAGGTTAGTTTAAATATTAGCTTGATGAGATGTCAATCCTTAACTCCTCACTCTTTTTATAACCCTAATCTCAACTCTTGCTTCTTCAGCACTTGCACTGTATGTGCCCTTTTTAGAATGTGCTAAAAATGGCCGCCTTCTAATAGTGGACGGCGACACGTCTTTGCCAGCACACTGGTCTGTTTCGGGCCTTACTCTGGCTCGCCTGTAGCCCCGTGAGCCTGTAATGCAGCGGAGACATGATGGCAGCAGCCAGCTGAGGGGAAGCTCCAGGAAGGTGGCGTACTTCCTGAGGAGGCCAACAGTCACCAGGGAGAGCAAACAGCAGTCTGGGAGGGCAGACAGAGAGCCAGTTAGCACGGTTCATACGTTCACCACTCAGATCACTGGGCCACTCTCAGGCTGGCTGTCTTGTTTCACATGTTTTCATTGGGAAGCAATGGCAGTGATTCTTTTTTACACTTCCTCTTCCTCCTGGGCAGCATTCAGGTCGTACTTGTGGGCTGTGTTAATGAAAAATATAGGAGTTAAGTGCTTATGTTAGATATAGTCAGACAACCTGCTAAAAAACACATCACATCATATTACACAGCACCAACCGTCAGTATGGTCCTGAAGTTTCTAACTCTAGTCATGCAGCAGGGGTTTGTGGGACACGAGAGGCTTAAAGGTTGGTAATGAGTGGGGAGTCTTGCTGTACAGCCAGGTAAGGAGGCTTATGACAATCACGTTGGGCCTAATTCTCTCCCGCCTGCCCTGGAGGCTACAGTATAAGCAGTCCTACAGGTGAGGAGTGAACGGCTGGTAATAAATAGCCAAAGAGTCGTGTGAAGGAGACACAGTGCTGCTTTTGAGAGCAGGCTACAGAGGACCCAGACAAAGGGTGTGTTTGCTGTGGGGACTGAGAAGACAAAGCCTTTCTTCCATTCAACAGCAACAGACGAGATGTCTTCTGTTATCAACTGGACCTGTCTGCGGTCTACTCAGACGTCAGCGAGAGTGTCTTAACGCTTACCAAACTAGCACAGTAACATGTAACATGTGGCCCCCTCTCCGTCCTACTTTTCCTTTTGCTTTCTGTTCCAGAAAAAACCCCACGGGCATCATCACGAGACCTTTCAGAAGCAACAGAAAGCAAAAATAGTCTGTCTGGGTTGAAATGAAAAGACAAATAAAATGTTGAGTCAGAGAAACTGAGTGTAACATCTGCCAACAACACGGTCTGAAACTATGACCATCTGGTAGTAACCCACCGTCCCATCATGAGCGGTCTCAGAGCACGCAGCTGAAAAACAAATACTTGTGCTGTGGCTGGTGCTGCTGATGTCCTGCTGGCCTCCTGCTGCCACCAGCAGACCAGAATGGAGAGACGCATGCAAGCCTTTTGAGCAGGAGAGGGCGCTGTACATTAACAAACCGCCCGGGCCGAGCCAGCGTCCACAGCACTTCTAAGGGTCGTCAGTGTGGAAAATGGAGACTGGAGAGGTGGTGCTTCTAATGGGGGGAAGTCATCTCTGTCTTGTCTTTAATTTTTAAAGTCAAAGCTTAATAATTAATACTTCCTTTGTCCTGACACATGTACTCACTGTCATCTTACTTCACATATGGGATTAAGTCCCTTGCTCAAGAAGTTTTACTTTCAGCAATAACTTTTACGATAAAGAATATGACCTGTGCTAATTAAAAAATAAACCTTGTGAAAGTTTTCTGTGTCAAACCTACCATTGGGCACTTGTCCAGTAGAAGCGAGATGTCTGCGAGTGGAGAGAAGAACAGTGTCACTCACTGGAAATGTCACAGATGCACACATTGTTGTCCGAGAGATGACACATCTAAACCGACAGTGTTTGTGTTGGCCACAGTGTGACCTGCCAATATGTAACCGAGACCAGACTTTTGGAGTCACTGCTTCCAGCACAAACGGGTGAGAAGTTACGGCCACGATAAAGGCCATGCAGTGCTGCAGCCAAGCTGCTGCTCAGCGAATACCAGTATGTGTGTTTCACGTCGCGGCCTATTGACTTCTGGAGGGTTTTTTTCAGTGTAGTGAAAACACAATTCTCCATTTCATATTCTTCTGCAGCACTACAGTAACTTTAACCTTTGAGCACGGTCAAGTTTTCTCAGACTTGCATGTCCATGCGCAGCAGCTGCTAACATGATGGCAAAAACAAAATCCAACAACAAAACATTGAGATTTAATGCACTGTGAAAGTAGTGCACAGCCCCTCTGGGTTCCAGCCTAATGGGAATCATGAGATGTGATTTGGAGAGCTCACATCGTAGCAACAGAAGAGGCCCGGGGATGGAGCTGGAGAGCCCGGACGGCTCCGTGAGGGAAAAGCCTGAGACTGACACGGTGAACAATTAAGGCATCAGTGCAACACTGGGACAGAAACGTACTCTCCGCAGTGCAAAACATTTATTTAAACCAGCAGTCTGATGCAATTTGCTTGGTTGGCCTCTCCAAAACAGAGCTGCCCTCCCACCTCACCACTTCAGGGACAGGATTTACTGCTGCACTCTGGGAGCAAAGCCGAGTGCCTCTGAGGACTCTGTTTGGATGACCTCTCAGCTATGTAACAGACCAATTCTGAAAAACATGGTGTGTGTGTGTGTGTGTGTGTGTGTGTGTGTGTGCATCTTTGTGGGGAAGCATTTGGAAAGATGGATGTTGATGTGAGTCTAAATGTTCTGCATTTTCCTGGACAGTGTTTTATGATTGTGGAGTGGGCTGGTTTCAGTGTGCATGTGTAAGCCACATAATATCCCTGAGGATGGCATTTTTAAGCTGAGGGAATTAAAAAAAATGTTTTTCTGACGACAAAGCCTTGAAGTTCAGTCCGTACCTGGCAGCTTTATGGATAGCTGTGTGATTGGCATGGCCACTCACTCCTCTCCCATCGAAGGTCAGCACCTGAAAAAACAAAATATCTCGAGTGAAAAGCCAGAATCTGCGTATCTAAAAGAAAAGAGACGGAGGCAAACACAAGAGGGAGAGATTTTTGATTCTTGGGTTAGTGGATGGGGCTCTGTGTCTGACTCTGGAACTGTTTGGCAGCTGACAACTGATATTTAAAAGCCTTTTTCTGTGTGCATGCTTGCACACCAGAGGAAGCAAGCGGGGAAAAAAATCAGGTCAAAGGGAAAGAAAAAGTGCTCGACTAAAGACTTGGCATTTGCCTGTTCAGGCGTATTCTACCGTGACTACGTCTTTGCAATCAAGTACAAGTTTAAGCTTCCAACAACCACATATTATAATATAATACTCTGGAGCTTTGACTGTCCTCGGCCTTGCTGGCTTGCGTGTAGAAAAGCACAGGAATGGCATGGTGTCGGACTAAGGAAACAGCATAATTCAGTTTAAAAGCAGGGAGAACTACTTTTCACATGTAGACATAGCTGCTCTCTCTTATTGCTGCATATACTCGCAGCAGAAGACACGACTGTACTTTTTCTAGAGTGTGACAGGATGGGAGGAGACCATGTGTTTGTTTGTCGTCTCTGATAACAAAAAGAGATCAACAGCCACGGGACAGAACAAACCCAGCTGTGTGGAATCATCTTTAAAAGCTACTAAACCGTCTCACTAGTTCTTCCCTCCAGGAGAATGACCGGATGAAAATTCTCTGATTCTAAATTTGCCACATTCCCATTAGCTAATAGTGCAGAACTGTGCCGAGGTAGATAACAATCTCTGTGTAAACACAGAAACTGAATCCAAGCTTTCTACGGCAGCAGAGGCCACTTCCCCTCGTTTTTAGGAAGGCTCAAAACACAGTGTGAGTGGGGCAAAGAGATTATTTCACAGGCCACAGTGACACTGGGATAATGAGCTAGAAAGCTGTGGTGCCAAAACATATGGTGACGACAAAACAAAACAATACATGGGCTTCGTACACAGAATGGCGGGGAAACTGTGTGTCAACATCAAACAGGAAATGACAGAAAAGCCACCGCTTTGAAAGGAAAGAATGCAGCGCAGAGCTGAGCATACCATGTTGAAGGAGTGAGCTCTGATGTGCTTCTCAATTACAGAGGAGACCAACGAGACTCTCCACTCTGCTTTGGGGTCGTCTGGAAGTTCTCTGGAGGGAAAATAAAGGGACTGTGGTTATCTCCCCTGTTACAGCAGTGTTACAGCAGGGTCTGACTCAGATACAGGAGTGCACCGTGTCTGCATTGTAACCTCACGGTATCTGGAAGTCAAGAGCATTCTACACAACATTACGCATGCCGAGCAGTTATAATCCCGAGCCCTTTCCGATTTAACCCAGCGTTTGAAAAAAGGGCTGTTTTGGAATGCGCACTCCAGGGAGTGCTGGAAAGTCTGGGGGTTAAGGGTCAGAAGGCCCTTAGCATTATGCTCATCTGAAACTACAGCCTGGAGACAAAACGGAGCACACATCAAACATCACACTGGCCAGCACGAGAACACACAGAGACTCCCCATTGGGCAGAAATAACAGATGCTTTTTTTATAATAGAATAAAACATGTGCTCTCTACGGTTGTTCAATGTGCCCCTTGAACGAGCCTGCTTACAGACCCGCTCAGACAGACTGAGATATGAGTCGGGCCGACACAGAAAAAGCAGCCCTGAGAGCAGCATCTGAAGTGGAGCCGGTCCAGTTTGTTCACCAGTTGTCATTCCTCTGCTTTACGCTGAGCAAAAACTTATATTTAAGTGCATATTGTGGGGGAAGGCGTGGGGGCGTGTCAGCAGTGGTTCCCCTCCCCTTCGTTGCTAACAATGAGCCAGGACAGTTGAGCTAGTAGAGGGATGTGATGGCTTAGGCCACAAATCTATTGGCTGCCGGTGATGTGAGGGTCAGGCTTTGGTGTAAGGGGTGGCGGGGGTCGGCTTTGTCACAGGGAGGAGGGGCAGGGGGCTGGGGGGTCAGAGATAGTTTAAAACTGTCTGTCATCAACTGAATGCACTGCTGTGATACCCGGTGATAAGGGCTGTGTGTGTGTGTGTGTGTGTGTGTGAAGAATGACGCTAGAAAAGGGATTTCTTATTCAAACCATTGTTAAAAGCTTAAAGCATAAAGCATAGCATAAAGTCCTGATTTCTGCCTGAAAGCTGAGAGAAACAAGTAGAGGACTTGATGAGAATTTGGCCAAAGTGCATGAATATTAACAATCAACATATCGTGCTGAGCTCACAGCGTGGAGACACTGAAGCCCTATCTGGAGTTTTCTACATGTTGCATTTATTCATCTATTATTTCAGACTTTTTGCCTTACAGCTTGACAACTGCAGCTAAGCCTGTAAGGGGTGGGGAGGGGAAAAAAATGAACAAAAGATACAAGACACCTGACCTTTCTCAAGCAGGATGCAGGCTGAGTGTCAGCTTTGCCATGGCAACAGTGCAAAATGTCCTAAAGTAACCTCCACAGCTCCCCCTTTGTAGCTTTGCATGTGGATGTCTAATTGCTTGCAGGCATCTGTATGCAGTTGTTGAACTTTGGCCCAGTAAGGGGATTCTGTGTGTGTGTGTGTGTGTGTGTGTGTGTGTGTGTGTGTCAGAGAGGGCTTGTTTAGTCTGGTCACATGGACCACAGGCCTGTGAAACTGCCAGACTTCTGTCCACACAGTCAGATTATATGTCCTGCTGGGAACGGCTGAGATGCCACTACAAACTGACAGTATGCCCACAGTAAGCCACTGTAATAAGGCAGCTACGACTATAGTAACAACACCAACAGGCACGCGTTGTTTCACAATGGTTTGGAGACATTTGAAGTTGCAGGTTTTTGCTAATATTCATTCATGTGGAGGCAATAAACAGTGGTGAAAATAACGTGGGAATGATGCTGTTAACTGTGGAAATAATGATGTTAGTCTTGTTGTGAAAGTAAGCCGTGTGGAAAAAGAGCAATCCGATGTGACAAAGTGAGTTTGTTGCTGGCTGCAGGATTCGGTTAATGGGAAAAGCAACTGTTTGACTATGCAGAGGCCAGTGTGTGCTGGTGACAAATGTATCAAGGATAAAAGCACAGGCAGAGGTCAGTGGCAAGCTGGAACATCTCTCCTCTATGTACTCTGCCCTGCCATGTGCGTATAAACCAGCTAGGACTATTCTACCACTGATCAATGTATATTTAAACCTTGGCAGGGATGGGGTGCTGCTGCAGCGAATGCAACTTTGCTTTTGAGAAATCAGCGCTGAGCTCTTTGCTTACACGCAAACAGAGAATTACACTAATCCAATCAAAAATAAAAGCTTTCAGTTCGTAATTTACCTCTGGGATTGAGATTTATTTAACTAAAGCAAATCTGAAGTGTGCTGTCCTGGACAAAGTCAAATGATTAAAGTTAGACAGAAATGAGGCGGGCGAGACGGAGCGCTGCTTCAGTTCAGTCTGATGGATAATGTAATGAAGAAGTGGCATGGTTGGATTTGTGCAGTGAGCAGCTATAATCGTATCCAGGGAGCAGACAGAGGTCAAGCCAGTGCAAGTGGAGAGGCAGCAGAGCGTGCTCAGATCGAGCTTGATCACAAAGGCCCCAACATGCACTGGGGCCCCAGATACTGTCAACACAGCTGTCCTATTCAGTGAGCATTAAAGGGAAAATCCTATTTTAAAACAGAATTCACGTGTTATTCCTGTTATTCCATAGGCTACAGTTGTGAGTGAGCAAGTCTCCCCCAGAGCTGTCATCATGAAACACAACCCACACTGCACGCTACACTTGTGCTGTGAAGTTGAGACCAAAGCCGGAGAGTCCAGTACATCACACAAGCACGATGAACGAGATGACAGCACACGGACACGGGCCATACTCCAAAAAATAGACCCTCCACTCCATCTACTCTGCTACAGAATACATACACTACTCACTAAAAGTTAGGGATATTCAGCTTTCAGGTTAAGTCTCAGGATGAACCTAAAATGCATTCTAACCTTTCCAGGTGAACTTAATGTGACCTTCTCTAAACCTTTGAATGCACATGTCCAACTGTTCAGTGTCTCAGTACTTCCTGCACCAGCTGCTGTTCTCTAACAAGAAGCTTAACAGCAACATTCACAACAGGTTTGATCCATGAATCCACCAATACATTTCCTGCTTCAGTTAGAATTGGTATTTAAACAGTCCTCCTCATCCTGCTGTTCACATTCTGACATCATGAGACCAAGACGACACCTAACAGTTGATCAGCAGCACCTCAACACTGGAGGCTTCAAACAGGAAGTCCTCAGACGGAGGTGTTCACTGAGCTTAGAGGGTCACAGAGTGTCATCAGGAGGTTGGAACAGTGATACAGAGACTGGAAGAGTCACAGAAAGGAGAGGAGTGGACGTCCTTTGGCCACATCCCAATTTATTGAGACACTGAACATGTTTTGTTGTGGTATACCCACCACTGTTGGTAGATTTTCTTTCAATAAATTGTTTAAGATGAAGAAACTACCATTGCATGCTTCTACTTAAATGCCCTACTTTCATGATATAATATCACTGTAGCATTCACTTTTTAGATTTTCCATAGATTTCACCTGAAAGTTGAATATCCCTAACTTTTTGTGAGTAGTGTATGTGTATATTTTGCTGATTTCAGATGCAGTTTGACAGGGTAAACACATTATCAGTATATCACTCCACTTGTCACACAAAAGTTATGTTTACAGTCATTTTTACTCACCACAGCTACCTAATCTACGGAATGCTTTGCCTTCCTCATACACATAAACAAGCACTTTAAATCACACATTGTTTGCAGGCCGGCAGTCTTCTAATACACAGCCTTTGCTGGTGCACTGCATGGTGGCTCCTGTAGATCAGTGGCATTTTGTGAGACCACTGGCAGGACTGTATATCGCGCAACTCCTTTGCATGAAAGCACGTGTGTCCACGTGTGCGTAGGTGAAAAAAGGGTGATTTGCATGGTAACTAGTCTATAATACTCTTAATTTGAACCACAACAGGATGTGAAGTGTCATTATGAGACCAAATGACAAAAAACTGTGAGAACAAAGCGAACCGGTGAACTGAAGTCTGACTGAGCAGACAGTGACAAGAGTAAAGGCTGACTTTAAAGGCTCAGCACACTTCCTGGTTTGTGTTCATGCTGCAAAGAAAGAACACCCAGCTTGGCACACAAACTCACAAACCCAGAGGGTCTGCTCCAGGTTTTGTCCTTTGTATCATCACATACAAATCTCAGTTCATGAGCCAACAGCTATTGTGCTTATTTAAGGCTTGACATAATCACCGACAGCCTGCTGAACACTCAAGACTTGTCTGAAGATCAGTGCTGCAGCTACCGCATATGAGCTACACTCACCTCCGGTCGTCATCACCTGACCTATTATCCATGGAAACTTTTCACGTGTTCACCAGTGATTTAATGCCTGCAGCTCTATACAACAGTCATCTGTCAAACTCCTGACGCTTACAGGAACGGTGTTTCACAGCTGCAAAAACAGTGGAGCATTTTTCTCCATGCCCACATCAGTTTCCTCATTGAAAACAGCTTAGTAGGAGAAAACAGCGAAAGCAGTTGTCGTTGAGAAAATAGAAGAAATAATAAGGTCTGAAATTAAACTTGACAAAGCACTTGAACTGTGATTTTACACAAAAATAATGTTACACAGCTACGATACGTGGCACGGATGAGTGGCGAAGGAGCAGTATACAGAAATAGTCCCGCTAACATTGATAGCTTGGAGAAGATGTGAAAGTGCAGAACATAAAATCTTTCACTCTGCGTTCAGTGGCTCCGTGAACTCCATTTCTGAGGAAAAAGTGACTGGACTGTTTATTTTGGTGGTTTTATGATAGTAATGTGATCATTTCATGGACACACAGTATTCTTATTTTGTACATGCTGATTTATATCAACAAAGATGGACCCAAAGACCCTTCAGTAGAACGGCACCACAGACTACAGCCTCCAGCTTACTCTAAGCCTCATCATTAGAGCAGGCAGGAATTATTGCTGGACAGCATTTGTTTGAGCCAGCCATGTCTAATAAAGGTGTCTGGGTGGAAATTCTCAAATCGAATTGATTAATTGCATTGACGTTTTGCTTCTATACACATTTTCTAGTCTCTATTCTATTCTTTTGCACAACGAAATGACCAGTAAGAAAAACAGGGAGAGGTCAAGTCGAGGATGTACATCTGCACATACTTGGGCAGACGAGGTTAAGAGCAGAGCCAGAGTGTGGCTGGCTATGGACAGGCACACAAAGAGAAAAACAGTTTGGAATGACCTACATTAGCAGTGCTCAGAGCATTGCCAAAATGTATCCCACAGTCCTTGGCAGTTGGGTTCAGCAGACATGGACAAGAGGAGGGGGGGGGGGCGGCGAGAGAGAGGGAGAGTGTGGTTGTGAGTGAGTGGGCTGGGGCTCTCAAAGTGCTGATTAGGTGTGTGTTTTGGGCAAACAACAGAATACACAGAAAGGGAAAACGGGCTACGCTCCAGTTCAGCAGAAGTGCAGACAGCGCTAAGATCAAAGTTCAGCTATATTCTGTGTGTGCAAGATGATAAAACTGTGAAGTCTGTGTGTGTGTGTGTGTGTGTGTGTGTGTGTGTGTGTGTGTGTTTAAACACACAGCAACAATGTTCTGTAGGGCAGACAACCTGGGCAGGCTGCCAGCTTATTACTGTGAGTTCCAGGTTAGTGCCAGAGTTCATGCTCCTCTCCTGGTGAGCCAACATGTAGAGACTCACATGTAGGCAGCCCTGCAGTTCTTAGAAACCCAAAACATTTTCAAGGGAAGCTGCAGGATTGATCCCTCCTTTTCAACATCACCTTTTACCACTACGTTCTCTGTAACTTGGCATCACCATTAGCCAGACCCAAGAGACTACACATGAGACAAAACATAGAAGAACGCAGGAGAAGAGTGAGCTCCACAAGAATTTGGACAAAAATACTGTTCGAAGTTCTGGCTCCCAGTTCTGCTCTCCACTATGAATGTGCAATGACGATGGCTAGGAGTGATCTCTGTTTTAATCTGGAGGCATTTCCAGCAACACTGAAACACCTAAAACCTAAAGCTTCTATCCCTCCCCTACGGCCTATGTTCTATCGTATCCTAAGATGATTGAGAAAAGCAAACAAAACCCAGAGTTTTTATTTGAACTGTCATGTTCTTGCAACAAAGCTGGAATGTGCAGCTATTTTCTGGACATACATTTTCCCCTAGAGCGCTAAAGGCAAATTGTTGGCAAGCCACTGACACTGAGCGGCACCCATCATTTCATCCTCCACCGCTAAGAAACAGATATGCTGTAAGTTTTCCAATACAGGAAACACCGATAAACGGTGAATTAACCCTTTGGTATGTAACCCAAAACTGCCACCTACCTCAACGGCTGTCTTTGGGTAGCGCCGATATATAGAGCAGTTTAATTTAACAGTGGAGAGGAAAACAAATAACCTGCAATTACCTCCCAAAAATAGCATGAAGCAGCCCTGTAGTCATCCAAATGTGTCCTGGTTCCCCTGAGGGATCACCGACATTAGCCGTTATTTCACTGAATATTTCACTAATAATCAGAACAGAACCCAGAATAAAGCAAGTCAAAATGCCTCATGCAACCTCCGTAATCAGGGAGGCTGAGAGGGGTGGGGTAACCATTTAATAAGAAATTATTAGAGCCTAATAATCACGGAAACACTCATTCACTCAGAGTGTTTCTCTCCGTTGGGAATAGATTGATTCTTTTGGTGCATCTTTGTCCCAACGTGGGGGTGACGGCCTGTTATATTTCTGCCAGATTAGACGCTTCCCAGTGGGCAGAACCTCTTTGTGCGTGTAAAAAGTTGTACTCTGATTAAATCCTGTCAAGTTGGCAGCTCTAATCACAGTGATTTCAATCGGGTTGAAGAAATATTGTCCATGTAGCTGCAGCTACTGACTAATCAATCTTAACTGGTTGATCAGTACAGCTCCATTAATAAACTGCAAAATACATTTTCTAGAATCTTTCCAAACGTACTCTCCTCTACCTTTAGAGGTGGATATAGATGTGTAGAGATATACTGTAGATAGATTATGGTTGAAAAAGGGTTAGTCAATTTATGCCGAGGAAGTTGGACATTTTGCACAAATTCAATATAAAAATCCTTTTAGAGGTAAATAACAGTAATACTGTGTCTTGAACTGTAATTGTCTAATTGAATTGTAATCATCATGCACTGCATTTTGCAGCGCACCGTCCATTAAATATAAATTCAGTAAAAATGACAACCGTCTGCATGCACAGAGCTTTCTCCCATCACAGCTGAAGGAATCCACGCTTTCTAAACTTTGACCTTATTACTACAGTTATTGTATCTGATATTGTTTTGATGATAATTCAGTTAACTAGCAGATAGCAGCACACATTTTACTCTAACTTACCAACACATTCTGATAGTTTTAGCTTCATCAGGCACGCCAAGTGAAGACTTCATTCATCTATTTCCATTCAATCTTTATTGTAAAACGTGTCTTTTCTGGCTTCGCTGTACCTTTCCCCATTAGTTGACTTGCTAGCTAACTAAGCCTTAATCACCACATGGCACGTTTCACATTGTATGTATTTGACGAATTAATTCCCTGGGACAGTTTCCACCTCGACTACTCTGAGGCCCTCTCATTTATTTCCTCAGTGACACAGAGGTAATACATCAGGTGAGGCTGGATCAGCTCTGTTGTACTGAGAATGAATGGGCGCGATTCGTGGTCAACTCTGTCTGTTCTGATAGACGCTGTCTGGCAGGGGGGGGCAGACATGCTGAGACCTGGCCTCTGCACTGAGGGCAGCGCAAGTATATTTTGTAAAATGACTTTTAGCAATTAGCTAGCTCAGTTTTAAATCCTATTCAGAGTCAGCAGTGGACATGCACAGTACAAACACACAAATGTGAACATTCAACTGCACAAGCTCAGTGCTGTGTCAGTGTTAGAGGCACACACCAAGCAGCACGGCTGTTGTGTGTTTGGTGCAGATGGCTGCTTACTTATGGTCTACTACGGTGATTCTGGACTCTGGTATCCCCAACACAGCACAGCTGCGGAGAAGTTCTTGTTCCCGCTGAGCTCCTTGATTGTAGTGGTTCCCTGCAGAACATTTGGAGGACAGATTAGGCCACAGGTGGACTGTGATGAAAGGGAACTCTGAGCAGAAGTGTCAAATCTTTAGGTGGACTCTAGATACAGTTTGAAACAGTCTCAATGATTTCCAAATACATTCCTCGGTAATGAAATGACAGCAGTTGAGCTGGCTCTGGCTGAACCACAGTGCCGTACCAAGACCACTACATATACACCACAACTGTGCTGTTGAAAACCATGTAACTGTTGTTTTCTTATGTTGCTTGTGTGGCTTTAGCTTCCTGAGCTCTCTTTTTAAAAAATCTCTTCTTATCTCACATAAAATCCTACAACTAATCTAAATCTCCCCCACTGGAAGAGCAGGGCTGGCTTTAGTCAACAGCAGACGGCCTCCTGAGTCCTGAAGCCGGGCTGAACACGGCTGACTTGGACCAGAGACGGTTTTCAGCTCTGGTTATCGTCAGTGGCCGTGTGGTTAGGGTTAGGGTTATCTTACTGTTGTGCTAAATATCTTCTGCCGACTCACTCAAACATGTAACTAAAGCTAGCTAGCGTTAGTTAGCAGCGAACCACCTGCCTAATAACTCTGTCTGTGTGGATTTAATGGCGTTATTAATGCAACCCGCACAGCACTGTCACCGTACCTGTAGACAAACACAGCAGATGAACGGTGGCATTTAATTCAACCAGCTGTATAATCGTTGGCGCGAAGAACATACACTCGTCGTCCGGATGCGCAGTGACAACCAGAGCTCTGAGATCAGCGCCGTCTGCGTCTCTGCGTGACAAAACCTCCAGTACGTGGTTCAGCGACATCGCCAAAGTCCGCCGATGTCGAAAATAAATGCATTTTATCCAAACCAGATAGAATAAAACTATGAAGACAGCCAGGTAAACGCTCATTATTTTGACCGCTACCGTAAACAATCCGTGTAAAGACAAAAGCTCAACATGCCAATGGTTCCGTTTGTGAATACCATGTATGCAGCCTGTCTGAAATGGCTAACGCTGCTCCGTCTTTACAGGATGCAAAAAATATCACAGCTCTGTCCAACAAAGCAATGACTGCCCACTTTTAGCACGATAATAGTGTGTTTGACTCACTTGGAGTCACTGTCGCTTTATTAGTTTGTTTGAGTCTAAATCAACTTGTTAGGAGAGCGAAGAAATGAATGACATATAGAATAATTTTCTGGCGTATTTGAATGAAGAGGACGTGGAGAATGTAGATCATAGTTATATAATTAAAACGACATTTGTGTTTTTGAAAAGTGAAAATTACAAACACCAGGAACAGTTTGAGGGGAAGATTTAGCTGTCACACCGCATAATCTTTGCAGGTACGTAAAATGTTAAATTTTAAAATGTGTATGTTTTTCTCAAAAGAGCGATAAAACAATTAATTTGCTCTATAAATGTGCGGAATATAATTTTATTTGTTCCCACCAATTTATCGAGGATACCAGTTCCCTGTGGATTCATCCGAGTGCCAACAGTTTATTTTACCCTGTCAGGACATCGACCGACAAATGCGGCGCAGCCTTCAGTCTGCCTGGTCGTCCACTGCCCACAACCCGCGGATTTTTTCACACATTTCTGCCCAGGGATACCTTTCTCTCCCGTCGGTATACTTTCTAGATATGAGGTGAGTACATATGGCTAATGTGCAGCTAAACAACACGTCTAATTAGCACGCTATTGAAGCGCCCCGGTCTACGCTGAAAATCTGCCTTGCAAGATGGCGACGTGGTTACGAATTCAAAGGTGAGATACGGGCTAAGTTAGCTAGCCAGCGACAACAACAACATCTTACAACGCTGCGTTACCGCACCGGGGTGTTGAGGGTGCTCAGGCGCTCCAGTCGACGTTTATTTTTGTTCGTGTTTTTGGTGCATTTCCTGAAGTAAAAGCCTGCTGTGGAAATAGACCCATCCCCCAAGATAAGCTACAGATCCCGTTGCGTTTATATGACAGTGTGCTGTTTAAAGACCACAATAACAACACACAGCAGCAGTGTTTCCTCTGCCAGGTTGTGTGTGAGGCCACCAAGTTCACCGTGGCCGCAGGGCCTGCACAGAAGTCCTCGGTGACCATTGTACATGCTCTCTAAAATTAACTTTACCCAGAGTTTTACCTAATCTGACCAAAGCAGTGTAATTTCAATAACCTGGAAATGCATGCCTGCTCGGTCTGCATGCCGTAAAGCACGTCGGAAAACACGGCGTAGAAACTGTCGAAGTGGGAACGACAGAGGAGGAAAACACCCAGGAGCGAATGTGCTGTGGCCACACTCATGCCCCACGTTAAAAGACACGAGACAGGCTTGAACTGCGTCTTGGAAAGGTCATTTTAATGATTCCCATTATGTGATTTGCAGCATATTATGAAAACTGTCCGAAAAGCCCAGGATCAGGCTGTGGGTCGCCAGGTCACTGACCAGGGCTGCAACAACTGATTCTGATGCTAAGCACAATAATATTATCCTGCTCACACAGCTGCTTTGAATAATTAAAAAAAAGAGATTCATGTCTTCAATGTCCACTAAGTGGGACGGAGGCTGCAGCAGAGGAGGTCAGTTTTTGGAGCACAAAGGAATAAATAATGTATTTGTACACACATTGTCCATTGGAAAGAGCACACGTCCTCCCCAGCAGCATCAGCGCAACATTTATTGTTTCCTGTTTCACTGATGGTTGGCCATTTCTGTAAACATTTGGTGATTGCATCATGGTACAGCTCAACTTTGTGGACTTTAATTCATTTCATGCAGCAATGTTACCAATTTTCAGTAAATTAGCCACTTTTTTGGTGCATCAACTCATCTTAGGCTAGAGTGTAGAACTGTAGGAGCAAATGAAGTCAAGTTTAAATAACTAGTAGTAAAGACTTAACATTAAAGATGGCTGTCATCTTTTGAGGCAGCTGTGGAGCCATTTCATGCTCATACTTATTTGGTGTTTCACTTTGCTCCTCACATACTCGTCTGCGTTTCTGCCTCTTCAATGGGACACTTTGCTTCAAGCTGATTTGTTTGTCACGTACTTTGGCTCGAAGCCAAACTTTGCAGCTGAAAATATGTTGAAGACCCGGGTCAGTCAGATATGAATGAGGCAAAATATAATGTGGTCTCAGTTTTGAAAAGGAAAGGGTAAATATTCTTTACCAGTATTCTGAAGTTCATTGTAAAGGAAACCGCAGCATTGACTGCAGACCGCTATTTTATTTTTTTTATGAGCCACTTTGTCGAAACACTGATGGTATTTTTAGTACAATTTTTTGAAATTGTGAAAGTGGATCTTGAATTCTGGGAGCCACCAAATTGTGGCCTGCGGACTGAAAAGATAAAGTAATGGCTTCCCACCCCGGCTATGGTGGCAATGGTTTTAACTTTTCCAACCATGAAGTTAGCATCGTAATGTCTTGGCATGGTGGTCAAGCTGTAAATGCTGCACGCCTAGAATAAAAATGAGAAGGCCATCAGAACACAGATTCATGTGCTGGATCCCAGTGAAGAATAAGGAAAAGAGGCTAAACCAACCCTTAAATGAATCAGACCAAATACAAAATGCATGTGTTTGTTCAGTTGCAAAGCGCTGGATATCGGACCTGCTTTCTTTATCCAAGTCCGGTTCTTCGCACATCATTTAACTGATCAGGTCTGATGTGATATTAAGCAGCTAAAACAAACCTGCTAATTTCCATCCAGCGCACACAGTTGTTTATTTACAAGTGGAGGATTTCTTAGTTGATCTTAGATAAAATGACATTAGATAATAATTGGAGGTAATGCTGACATGAGTGGAAAGTTTAAACCACGATCACTGCTCATATTAGGGACATGTAAGGTTAGAGAAGGCACCTTTTCACCACAGCTGTGCAGCAGAAGTGAATTAAAATATTCAAACTCAGAAATGACACACCCTACCAACTCTTTTGATAAACAACAGATTGTTATTGTTGAAATTGCATGACCATTTCATAATAATATTTCTCAATGCAGTCATGTTTCATGCGTAAAATATGTTCAAAATGTTATGGTCAAACTTTGACTGCATCTTTTTGTTGTAACTCATGGTGGACTTAACCAGGCTCATATCAAAAGATTACAGCTGGATTGGTTGGTTTTTTTGTATGAATTTTATTTGACTGCATTATTAAGATTTTCAAACCACATTCAAGCATTATCACTTTTAATTGTGAAAGTAAATGATGTACATTATTATTCAAATTCGGTTGGTGATTCTTCAACACCTTCCAGTGCATCTCCCCCCATAATCTTTTTTCATAAGAATTACATTCACAAGCGAATATTTCAAGTGTACAAATCATATTGTGGTCTAAATTGTTTGTTATTAGCAGAAAATTGAATTCAACACATTTGCTTACTGGAAACATTTCTGCTGATAAGTATTTGCAAAGGTTTATTTTCCCCCCCAGAATTCCACACTTGCTGTGACACCAACATGATTAAGGTTTGAGTGTTTTAATGTGAAAACAGCCCCACATAGATTTTAGACCACTTTAAAAATCTAGGCTGATAACAAAGTATCAACAGTCAAATCAAGTTATCTCAAATTTCACTTTCAAACTCAATTTCTCAAGAAGAGGCCTCTGTTCTCTCCACCCACAGATATGCTGTCTTGGTGTTTTCCAGAGCTGCAGCTGCACAGTATCGCCCCAAAGTTGTTTTTGTGTACCAGTTGTTCCAAACTCATCCTTACACTTCTGGTTTAAAAGCCTTGACTTACATTAGCACTCCTGCACAGTGAGGTATGAGCTCAGAGGGGTGAATGAACCTTGTTACTTAAACTGGCGTCCAGAGGTGGTGTCAGCAGGGCTGCGCCGTAGGCCCACACTCACCTGCATGGAAACAGAGCTGTTTGAGAAAAGCGATAAAAGGTGTTGGACTACACTGACTCTCTTTGTTTGTTTGATCTGTGTTTTAACCAGTATACCATCAGAAAGATTTGTGGCGCTCCCGCTTGTTGTGTCTAGTGTAGAACAGACTCGCTTGATGGCACACTTTATCCCCCTCAGACGATGCATAATAGCTCATCTCCAGATCTACACCTTGCCTGATGCTGCGGCAGCATCATGTCTTTTTTGACAGTACTATCCAGTAACGCCAGTGTAACTCATGCTTTTTTTCTTAATTGGCTGATTTTGTTCTTCTTGGATTATTTCTTGTGCATAAAGATATTCGACAACCGTTGTTATATTCATCATCATACATCATCATGTCTAAACTGTCACTTTAATGAAATCTATTTACTGTTTCTATCTTGGTGCAGGTGGTTTGTGTCTCCAAACATGGTCTAGCTAACAATCTGTGATAAGTGAAGCCGCAGCAGCCCGCTAGCACTGAGCCAGGATGTCCAGTAGCTCGGGCTACCCCCCCAGCCAGGGGAGCTTCAGCAGTGAGCAGAGCCGATACCCACCGCATTCTGTCCAGTACACCTTCACCGGCACGCGCCACCAACAGGTAAAAGCTTTCTTCTGCAATGTTGTATTGGAGCTAATAGTCATGTGTGTCACAATTGGGGCACCACTCTTGATATTGTCAGGTTTTGTCAGATTGACTTTTCTCTCAGGTATTGGTAGTTAGTATGGAAATAGCCAAATGCGCAATGCGTAGTATGATAACACAACTTTATGTTTAGCAGCAAGTGACAAAGTATTTTCTAAAGAAAGTAGTGACTTTATGGATCCGGAAATCCGGAAACAAAACTGTTGAACCTTTTTGGTTTTTCATCTGGTGTGGTTAGTTAAAACCTCAGTACTACTATACAAGAAGCACAGTTACTAAATACAATGAGAGTTACATTTACAGTACGTCCACTTGGAGCCGCATTTTTACTGTAGTCTTCTAACCATCAGTGGGTCAGGATTTAACTTAAGTTAATGCTTTGTGCTTAGTGTGTAGGAACCCATCCTGACAGAAGATTGGAGCCAGAATCATCCAGATTTTCTAACAAAAGTGTTGGGCTCAGGTTGTTAAAATGTAGTGCTTTTTATGTTGTTAGTTTTAAGTGATACATTTTATTTTTGACAACAGCGAGCTGTTGAGCTCAACTGCTGCAGCAGCAGCAGCAATGTAAAACAAGAATGCAAAAGCCTCAACCCAACAGAAGGGAGCAACAATACCATTCATACACTGGGAGGTTGTTATCTGCGCCGCTGATGCTAACGTAACTCCTCAGAGATTGAAGCTGTTTTTGTAATTCTGACACTCACTTGTTGCCATAGCAACGGCAAACATCCACATAAGGGCTGATGTAATATGAATCGAGTGCAGAATCAAGCTCTATCGTAAATACAGATGCATACTGTGCAAAGTACAATGTTCTGTCACCACAGACTGCATGATTATCACCAGTTTGTTACACTGACAGTTTGTTACCCTGACGGTGTAACAAAGATGCGCATCAGAGGGAATTTAGAAGTGGGTATAAGCACTACACCACTGTCGCTATACTGTAGCGTACAGGGGTATCGAATCCTAGCTATCAGACATGCAGTGTGCATGTTGTATGAAAAGAACAGCAGTAGTAACGAATGTGGGTACAGGGCTCGCTGGCCTCCCACCGCCGCATGGTTCTCAGTGGGAGGACCCAGGTCATGAACACTAAATTACAGCTGGCCGTGGGTGCTTGAATGCAGTTACAGGGCTGGCCGACATCTGGGGGTGGCGGTAGAAACAGGAGTTTCTGTTTCTCTGTCACGTTTGATCAAGTTTCTGTGAGACCCCGGTTAAATCTGTCGTTATGTCTGTGGTCCCCCATGCTTTTAAAATCTTCCAGCTTGCACCGCTTTGATTCATCTGATGGAGACATAACGTTAACCTTACTGCACAGCTAGCTTCATAGCGGCTGTGGCTCAGAGGTAGAGCAGGTCGTCCACCAATTAGAAAATTGGCTCTGAAATTGCGTGAGTGTGATTGAATGATACGTTTCTGTCTGATGACAGGGTTGGCAACCTCCCAACAGTGTATGAATGGTGTGTGAATGGGTAATAGTGAGAGTGTTACAGTGCTTTGAATGGTCGAAAAGACTCGAAAGGTGCTATACGACGTTGGCAGATTACATATATATGACGGTGAACAACATTGCTCATTCGGGATAATTGCATAGAGATAGTAATCAGTTAGCTAGAAAACGGGCAAGAACCTTTGTCTCCCACATGTGCTGGAAATAGTCCACCTGCAATAATAGTCGTCTGTTTCATTGTCAAAGGCCGTTGTTGCTGTTTTCCGTTGTGTTGTTGCTGTTTTCCGTTGTGTTGTTGCTGTTTTCCGTTGTGTTGTTGCTGTTTTCCGTTGTGTTGTTGCTGTTTTCTGTTGTGTTGTGGCTGTTTTCAGTTGTGTTGTGGCTTTTGCATTTGTGTTTTCCATTGTTGCCGAGGTTGAGAAGAACATTGAAGCTAGCTTCAGAGTGTGGCAGGTTGGGTTCAGACTCTGAACTCACGTCTGTGCGGAACATTACGGAGATGCTCAGATGAACAGTTTGCTGCAGCGCAACAGCAAAGTTTAAAAGTTTAAATGAAATCATGACTTTGTTATTCTGGTCTGGGCAGATGTTCAGAGATATTTTTTTAAACTCTGGGCTGCATTCTAAACTTGTGTTGGCGATTTATCGGAATAGGAGCTAGCCATATTTGACGCGGCTTCAGCCTAAGGGCTCCCGTTTGCCCAAACCCAGCTACGGACAACCTGTAAGTGAAATGTACTTTTAACATTTGTACACTTGAAGCATGTAAAACTGAAAAGTTTCTTGTCAAGTTGAAATGTAGTTAAAATGTATAAGTAATTTTGATAATCGTGGTCTCAATTACGAAAAGCATTTGTTGCAGATTCAGTTCAGTCATAATTATGCAGTTCTGTAAAGTTTTGTATTTGATTGCAGTTCACATTCCAGTTGCGTGTTCATTAGACGGTTGGAAACACAAATTGAATTCATTTGACTGCTGTGAATATTGGATAATGTTAGTCAGCCATTTTGGATGACATAATTCTTAGAAGCTTACTTTCACAGAAAACTGCCAGTGCTTCTGGGCATTTGGCGTGTTTGCTTAAATCTGGGAGGAACTGGAGTTTGGAAATGTTTCCTGTAACTGCATCTGCTTGTTCAGGTTTGTTTGGAGGTCACATTGTGCTGATAACATTTGTGTTCTTTACTCAAATGCTTTTTCATATAAGCTTTGTATTAAAAAAAAAAAAAAAAAAAAAAAGTTCTTTTTCAACAAAATAGTTTTTAGTCTGCCAGGTGGTGATCCTGGCTAATTTCACTGTGCACTGACTGATGGGATGTTTGAAGGAGGTGTGTGAACCTCCTTTTGACAAAACAGGAAAAGCACCGGTAATTAGTTTTTAATATTTAGCATCTTGACCTCTAAATGCTGAGGTAAAAGTGGTAAAAATGTCTACTGAGTTCTTTTAGGCATTCTGTCTTTATTAGATTTGTGTACAACAGAGCCTCTACAGGAAATGAGATGGGGAGTGGTAACATGCAACGAAGGTTCCCTGTCAGACCCAAACTGTGGGCGTTGCAATCAAATGGTCAGTGCCTTAAGCCCTTAGGCAGTCAGTGCCCCTTTTCCACAAAGGCTGTAATGGGACTGGTTTGGTGCCTAATCTCAAACCAGGTCTTTGGTCTGTCATTTTGACAGTCTAGAACCAAAAATCATTTATGTCAGGGGCTGTGGGGGTGGGGTTATTGTGACCATCTAAAACTTTGTGAGCCCAAAAAAAAAATGGAGCTTCAGAATGGATGTAAAATTGAAACGGCAGTGGTCCGCGGAGGAGACAAACTGTCTCCTTGCACTGCAGGTTCACAAAGCCAGGAGCAGCACTTGTTAACAGACGATGCAGTCCGCCATTGTTGTGCTTAAAGGTGGTGCTGACTTATGCAGTGACATAATTATGTGGCTTTTCAGCCCGTAGAATAGCAAACTCATTCTTAGGTTTGCAGGTTGAACCAACTTCAAACCGGCACAAGCACCAGCCCAAAACCAGAACTAGATTGGTGTGGGTTGAAAGGGGCGCCCATTGCTCACAGTACATAATCAGTGGAGTTAGAAATACGTCAAGTGCTTCAGGTCACAGGCAAGTGTGGAAAGTGAATGAAGCAGCCACAGCAGGCGGCTGAACCGACTCAAACTGACTCAAATCTGTTGCATCTGATGGATGTGTGACCAATGTAGACAGGAATTTTCCTCTCTGTGAGCATGATTTGGTTGCTTCATCTGTGATGCACTTTGTTATAGCTGTTCCTTTGTGGGAACTCATGATGTTGTCAGCAGACGTGTCCATCTCTTGGACACGGCCCCACCCTTCCTTGCATGCTCTCATGATCTTGATCGGATTGCTTTATAAAGTTGTTTGCGGTGTGTCCCTCTCGCCTTCAGGATTTCACCGTCCCAGACTATCGGGCTCACATGCAAGATCCACAGGGTCGCAGGAGACCTTCTTTACTGTCTGAATTCCACCCTGGAACTGAAAGGTAAGAGCTTGACCTCACATATCGGGGCTGCTGCCTCACATCTGACATATGATAACTACATCCTCATCCCATGCAGATTAGGGGTTTACAATTCTTTAATGTTAGGGTCTGTATTGTAGAGTTGTTTTTCTCAGGGATGCTGTCCCCAGATTACAGTTTGGGAAACATGCATCTAGACTACCGGACGTAGCTCCTGATACGTCTGTAAATGTCTTGTTTACCTCTTTTCTTCAGGCCTCCAGAGAGACGCCATGGTTACGAACAGCAGTTTCTCTCCATCACAGCCCAGTCTGAGCATGAGGCCTTGGAAGCCAAACGCCCTCGTATGGAGACTGTTGCTGAGGGCCACATCACCCGCACCCCCCCCTCTGCTGGGGGTATTGTCCTGCCAATGACCCATACAGTACAGGACAGTCTAAGAGCCACTGTTGAGGTCAAAAAGGTGAGCCCCAGTCCTCTTCAGTTTATCAGGTGACGCTTTTTCATATTTGTGTACTACTGAACTACACCGTGGTTTAGCACTCGTGAACTTTCACAGTCCTCCTCTCATTATGAGAAAGAACGTCTGGCCTCTCTGTGATTTGTTGTCCCCACCAAAAGCTTTTCTGACATGGTTGCTCTCTGGCTGCTTTTAGGCTTTTGGTGTTTGCAGAATATGATGGTGGGGACAGAATCATTCAGTTTTGTACACATCCTGTGCTGTAGTCTTTCACACATCAATGAGCCTTTTTGTTTTTGCCAGGAGTCTCAGTTCACTGTCAAAGTGGAGTCCCCGTCCCCAGGAGGACCTACTCTACACATGGGAGAAGAGCAGGACACCTCCCCTTCCAAACTGTCCAAGGAGGAGCTGATCCAGAGCATGGACCGTGTGGACAGAGAGATTGCTAAAGTGGAGCAGCAGATTTTCAAGCTGAAGAAAAAACAGGTTGGTTACCTGGTAAAACCCTTTCTCTGTGAACACGAATCAAAAACAATGGATGTTTTGCAAGAAAACTTGGCACAAGTAAGGACTGACTATTTTAATTATGCAATAACTCATGAGAGACTGAAACTAAATTTAGAACAGCAATGAGAAGTTGTCAAACCTCAAACAAACATGGCTTATTGCTTTTATAAATGATGTATAATTGTAAACCCTGTAGCTGAAGTTCTAAAGGTGCAGTTGATTTATGTTTGATAGAGCAGGTTTGTACCGTGAAGTGATTTTTCTGACACGGTCATGAATGTGGTCAGGCGTCTGTTGTGATTGTGGGATAATTTTCTAAGAGTGAGAAGACACTCGGAACTGAAGCATCCATTCCAAATGGCAAATTAAGTGACAAATGTGAAAGACGTATGTCGTCTCGTGGCTTAATTCGTAGCATCTGCAAAATCAACTCTGATCATTTTCAAGCACTCCCTGGACCTCTTTTCCTCATTGAGACACTTGGTGTTCCCTCTGGCTCTGCTCAGTGTTGGTGAGGAGCTTAATGCTAAGTACTGCCGGGTAGCAGTTTAAGTCAGCACACTGAGCTCAAGGTTGCACCGTTGGCATCCACAGCGTTTGAAAGCACTTCACCTGGTTTATAAGATGCTTCTACAGAAAAACAGCAGAGACTGAAGTGCTCTCAAATGTTGAAATTTTAGAGCTACAGGATCGTTTTTTCATCAGCTCATGTTCCTGTCTTGGTTTCTAATCTAGTTTGTTGATGTTTTTCTCCTGCTATCTTTTGTAGAACTCCATCTCATTAGATAGGAATGTCAGCTGACCTTTATTGGGGGAGAATACTTGTTAGTTTTTCATTCCCAGTTTTCCTAAGATTTTCAGGGATTCGTGTGTTTATTTGAGGTATTTCAGGAACTCCTAATCTCATCCCTGTAACCGGGTAGTTTACATAACCTTTAATATGTTCAGCTTGTCTGTGAGCATCAGTATTGGCCTCAAAGGCAGAAACCTTCAGTTCTGTCAGGACAAAGCTGCCTCATGAACAAGCCTGTAGAGAATAATCTGATGAAGCCTGCATGGGCCTCAGATATCACACGCTAAGATCAAGTCAAAGCAGTGTAGATGCCTCTGTTTTCGCATGAAAACAAAGAGACAAAAACCATGCAAAATGTTTAATATGGTCCTGTGTAGAAGGAGGCCTCCATATTTCCTGGTCTGTGTTTTTTTTTTTTTTTTCTTCTTATGTGCTATTGGTGAAAATGTTTTTGTTTGTGTTCTCTCTCAGCAACAACTGGAGGAGGAAGCAGCGAAGCCAGTAGAGCCAGAGAAGCCAGTGACCCCTCCCCCAGTGGAGCACAAGCATCGCAGCATAGTCCAGATCATCTACGACGAGAATAGGGTTAGTCATCTGCTGCAAACAACAGGACACACGGACGACAAGCATTACTTCTCCTCAGTTCCACTTGGTCATTTTCTTTATGTCCTCTACAATTGCACCCACTCTTCAGCTCTCTACCATCTTTGTGCATCCTTAAAGCTGGAAGATGTTACTCTTAGTTTTGTTCCACTGGCCCGGGTTAACCTGCATAAATTCAGTATAGAACTGAGAACAAATGATTTTCTGCTGTGTCCTGACAGCAGGCGATCACCAAGCCTTTCTGCACTGAACTGATGACTGTGTTCACATCTCACAGCTTTTGGTAGATTCTAACTGAATCTCTGTAGTTTGGAGTTTCGCTTCACTCCTACGCTCCTGGTCGTTCTTGGAATTATCAGCCTTGTTTTACAGTTTGCTGATCGCTCTCAGCCATATTTGAGCTGTGTTAAGTTACTGCTGATGCAGACTGAACATTTCCTGCTGCTGCTGCTCTACATTTAAGCAAACCAGCAGGGGACTTTTAGCAGTTGTGCAAAATGCAATGATTTCTGTCACCCAGAAGCCGTTTAGTCATGGTGTAATTCTTCAGTGAAGAAGAGGTGCACGACACAAGATATGGCTTGAATGTTCATGGCTGCTCCCAGCTCAGCTCTGCGCGAGTGTCTCGACCCCCGTTGAAAAATGGCGTTTGGCATAGTGATGTCTTCATATTCAGAAATACAATTCAAGCGAGTCTGCCTTTGGAACATGTTGAAATGTTTTGTGGTTTTTGCGTTGATTATCCAGTCTATAATGCAAGAAAGTAACTGTTTTAGCAGCAGTATGATTTCGTCAGATATTTCCTAATTTGTTTTAGTTTAACTTTAAAATATGAAACCAAAGCGTCAAGGGCAGATGCCGGCTTCATTATCTGTATTTCAGCTGAACAATGGGGAAGTGAATGAGTGAGTGAGTGTGTGTTCATGGAGGTCACTGTAGTTCATGCCTGTCAGACAATGTTGTGGTGGGAGAGTGCTGAGACACGCCTTCCTTCTCAGTCAGCCATTAACCCTTTAGGCTGTATAGCTGCTTCAGTCAGGCAGCTGGGGTTGTTTGTCTCAGTCTGTAGATGGAGGCCTGTGAAAGGGGAGAATCAAGTTATTCTGTCATTCTGATGATCTTGAATAAGCAAAGAAGATTCTCTTTTTTATATATATATATATATATATATGTATATATATATATATGTATATGTATATATATATATATATATAGAGAGAGAGAGAGAGAGAGAGAGAGAGAGAGAGAGAGAGAGAGAGAGAGAGAGAGAGAGAGAGAGAGAGAGAGAGAGAGAGAGAGAGAGAGAGAGAGAGAGAGAGAGAGAGAGAGAGAGAGAGAGACAGAGACAGAGACAGAGACAGAGACAGAGAGAGACAATATTGCTCCTCTCAGGTGGGTACCAGCTGCACAGTTTTCAAATTTGACAAATTTCTACTTCAAGAGCAAATAAATATATAAAGAACGAACTTTGATCTTTTAGCCTTTCCTGAATCTATGCCCATTTATTTATGTGTAATGGATCAAACCTGTGATTAGTACCTTAATTAGAAAGTTTAGATAATGAGCAGTGAAAATGGTCACAACTAGCTGGTATTTTAATTGGAGTGCCTGTTTATGCTGTAGCCACTAATAGCGCTTTTCCACTAGCACCTACTCGGCTCGACTGGACTCGGTCTTTTTGGTTTTCCACTAGGCGATAGTACCTGGTACCGAGTACTTTTTTACTACCTACTCTGCCGGGGTTCCAAGTGAGCCGAGTCGAGCCGAAAATGTGACGTCACCAGACTGCAGGCCACCGATTGGCCAGGGTCATCACTGGATGAGTCATGAGAGTGACTCGTTCACAAGAATCAAACCCTCTGTTTTTAAAACCTGGAAACAGACCAGGCGTTTTTATTATTTCTGTAAACGGCTACACGCAAACCAAACACTCCATGTCCTTAGTTTTGTTTGTGTTTGTGCCGCATACAAATTACGCCACTGGAGTTTCGGTCCTCCTTGCTATGACGACCCCCCCACTTTGAGCTGGTACGCTACTGTAATGGAAAACGACCCAAACCGAGTGGAGTAGAGGCGAGTAGAGCTAAAACTGTGTAATGGAAAAGCGCCATAAAATGTCTCGTAAATGTTCTATTTCTATGATTATCGATAGTCGGGTCTAGTTTTTCCAGGTGTAAATGGTTTGAATTTGCTTAAATTGAAGTTTCTCTTGACTTTTTGTAGAACTTGTGATTAACGTGTGAACTTCTTGTTTTTTTTCTAGAAAAAAGCTGAAGAGGCCCACAAAATACTGGAAGGTCTTGGTCCTAAGGTTGAGCTGGTATGTGATTAAATTATTTATTTTATATCTTGCATGAGCTTTAGGAAAAGGTAATGCTTAGCTCAGAGGCTAGTTAGATATTACTGCTTGCCTAATGGCTAATGATTAATCCACTACCTGTTCCCGCTCTACTTTTCACTTCTCAGCCCCTGTACAATCAGCCATCGGACACAAAGGTCTACCACGACAACATCAAGACGTGAGTATCTACACTTGTTCCCTATAGGAATTTTATGAACATCCGTTGGCCTTGCAAAGTTGCGGCAGACAAACAGGACAGGAACCATCTCGGCTGAGGAATGTGCCGGAGGTATTGCTGACCTCAGCAGGATAAGACCAGCTGTCTAATCTGATTGCTGAGTCACCTGATTAAGTTGTCCTACTGACACCAAGGAGAGTGAGTGAGAAAAGCAGTGAAAGGCGTACTTGTGTCTGCGTTGGGCGTGTTTAAAGGAGGGTTGTGTCAGAGGTTGAAGGCCAAGCCGTCTAGGATCAAATCCATATCAGTGTGTACCATGAGAATGGTCCATCTGGCTCAGTCTGTTATCAGGACAGAGACCCCCTCTGTGTGAATCTTATCCTTATCTCAGGGTCAGCTCTCTCACTCCTCTCTCCCCACAACCAGCATCATGTGTAAACAGAAGAGTTCTCAGTATTCTGTACCTGCCACAGTAAAGATACACACCGATATGTCCAGGATGTTTTTTGGTGGAGGTGGAATATAAATCGAGCTCTGTCCTTCATAGAGTTTTCTAATGTACGAAGGTACACTTGTACCAGCTAAATGAACTAATTACGTCTTGCCTTTGTCCTGGCTGGTCATATGGTGTTAGTTTTTAATGTGCAACTTTGTGTGCTTTCTATCTATAAAAATCCATTTTGCTGTGAACTTCGTAATGTCTTTCTTCATTTCACTGACTAAGATTTGTTCTCTTTCAGCAACCAAGTCATGAGGAAGAAGTTGATCTTGTTTTTTAAGAGGAGGAACCACGCTCGTAAACAAAGGGTAAGTGTCTCTGCTGGGAAAGCGTGGTGGGAGGCCCAGGTGTTTGTGTGAGTGCTCTCTGCGTTACTGACACCACCCATTTGCATGGCCAGTGGAACAGTTATATCATACCTGACTTCTGCACTAAGATGACCTTCGCTGACCAGGGGAAATATTATTCAGATTGTCAAAGCTTATGTGGTCATACGTGCATGGTCTCTTCCCTGTTTACTTAAAGCTACAGATTATTGGTGCATTTTAGGTACTTTTGTAGAAATGCAACAAACTGTCACAAATAACAAAGTTCCTCAAGGGATTTTAAAGGCATGAGAGTGCGCTGCAATGTGTAATTGAGTCCAACACACTCGGTAGAGGCCATAGTTTTAGTATTACACATTAGCAATACAATGCTGATTTTATATAATTCCTAAAACAAAATATAATATTTTGCCATAAACTAAAGTATTTGACAAATAAAAATTTTGACGAAAGCAAAGGCATCACTGAAGTTGTCATAGTTCAAATTTCATGGCAATCTTTTGTTGCTGAGACGTATCGGTTTTTAACTTTTAACCAAAGTGACGGACCGGCTGACTGATAATAAAGAATAATGCAGAGATGTATTTACTGCGAAGGAAACGCCTTGGTGCTGAGAACTATTGTCTGGCCTAAGAACTATGCAGTGTAATAATAAATATTGGCACATCAAAGAACAGATCTGAGAAATGCGCTGGCCAAGCGACAGTCCCTCTGTCTCTCTTATCAGTAACCAGTGATTTAAATACACCAGAACCAGCTCATGTTGAAACACTTTCTTGTACCGCAATAGCTGAGTGCGTCCCACCTTTCTCTGGTTATTCCCCGTCAGGGTCAGACAGACCTTATGGACTGAACAATGGTAGAGTGCACATGGCCTCATGCCAAGAGGAAGGTGAATTGTTTGTCCCTCGCTGCAGAGAGTGGAAACAAGGCTCTATTGTCCACCCAATGCAGGCGTCTTTCCATGTCTTCATTAAACACTTTAACTCTTACACCTCCAGATACTGGTGTGATTTTCAGTTTTAGTGTTCATTTTGGCAGTAAAAACCTGTTAGTTTTTACCCTTGGTCCTGTAGAATTCATCTGATAAATGAATGGTAAGTAAATCAAAATAAATAGATAAATAATACTCGTATGGGCTGATTGATTTGTAAGCTTCTCATACAAAATTGCAAATAACTTTTTAAAGCCATTTGTAAGCAGAGGCATTGCATCAGAACAACTGTGCCCGCGTCAGGACACTCGTAGACGGTCACAAACCCACAAACAACAGCCAGTTGCTTAATAGCATGCACCCTTTCAACTCTGCTTCATTTCAAGTTTCTGCAGTCTGTCCGTAGCTGCGATATCGTCGCACATTTGCTTTCATGTCCTCTTTCAAAGATAAATTGAAACACTGATTTCACACGGTGTATTTAAAAGATAAAACGTGCACTGATACATCCATGCTCGTGTACTGCCTATAGGAGTTGGCAATGCCGCGGTCAGTGTGTTGTTAAGTCCATAATTGTAATCTTCTCTGCTCTGTGACCCAGCAACGTATTACAATCCACTGTGCCTCCAACAAACTGAGTTCTCCATTGTTTCATCAGAAGCCTGATCATTTCTTCACTGTACAAGTAGCATCTGAACACTGTTAATTTGGGATTGGTTGTACTTTTTCAGCCTTTATTTTAAGTAGCCTATACAGGAGTGAAGTCATAGCCACAGAAGATCTCGGCACTGTTTTTAATCTGTATCACTGTCAGGGGTTTAGGAACCTTTTGGCTTTTACTGTTGTGATTGACGCCCACTCCTGATGTAGCATTTTCCATGCTGTGTACACAGGAACAGAAGATCTGCCAGCGTTATGACCAGCTGATGGAAGCGTGGGAAAAGAAGGTCGAGCGAATGGAGAACAACCCCAGACGCAAAGCCAAGGAGAGCAGAACACGGGAGTACTATGAAAGGCAGTTCCCTGAGATCCGCAAGCAGAGAGAGCAGCAGGAGCGCTTCCAGAGGTGATATCTTTTTCCCTGTGACTGGCCAGCATCATTACATTGTACTGCTGTGGTACAGTATAGGTTTGCCTCTGGAAGGGTCTTTTCATACAGGCTAAGATGTGATTATTTTCTCAATTAAAGCTGTGGTCATCGATTCTGAGGATTGTTGATATTTAGCTTTAGTTAGCATATTTAGATAGATAACATGTTCCAGTTTTACTGTTCCTCTTACTCCCACTTCCCCCCGCCCCCCGTCCTGTGCAAAAGCATGAATGTGAGTGCTGGAATAGCATTGTGTCTCAATCCAAGCCACTTTGTTTGTTTTCCCATTTCCAGAGCTGTGGGTGTGTATGGACACCAGATTTTTTTTTTGCTAGCAAACGTGAGGAGCTAAATAGATAAGGTTTGCTGAGTGTAGCTTTAGCAGGTTAAACGTCGTTAAACATTTAAACGCACACATTTTTTTGACCAGCATTCCTAAAAAGAATGGATATGACGTTAACCAACGTGACCAAAAAAAGGAATCGATGAATATTTTAGCATTTTGCTATTACTTGAAAAGTGAATCCGCTGTCAGAATAGTTGCAGATTAATTTACTGTTGATCAGTTATTTGAGTAATTGTTGCAGCTCCAACACACACACACACACACACACACACACACACACACACATAAGTGGCTGATGGAAGGAGAGTGGAGAATACTAGGTGTTGTGTCGTGGCCTACTTTGGCAGACACACATGCTGTCTGTGTGCCTCCGGGAAGGGTTGGAGACAGGGTCATGGTCCAGAGTCTGGTTGTTCCTGCTGCTGACGCTTTGTGCTTTTAAGAGTTTGCATGTCAGCACCGTTTATGCACACTACCAGGCTGTGAAACAGGAAGCAAGTAATAACTTTTTTTTATTCATTAATGACGTGTGCCTCAGTCCTGCTCTTTACTTCTGACTCTGAAACTACATTTTAAATGGTTTTGTTACTTAATGTGAAAAAAATGCACATCTTAAGTATTTCCTGGCACAAAATAGAAATTCAAGCCTTAACCTATAAATGTAGTTTTTTTTTTCATTGGCAACTTTCAATATTATCGTCACCATTCGACAAAATTCTAAACTGGCTAAACAATTTACTGTCATGTTGACCATATAACCGGTGCTCTACTGGCAAACGGAGCAGAGAAGAATGCACTGAAACCCTAAAGCCACTGAGCAGGGTCGGGTCGTTCACGGTCTCTGTTTGGTCATCTTGACAGTGGAAATTAAGTGCTCATACATAGCACTGAAGGCGTCAAAGGGCAAATCATTCCCTGCAAATCATTGCAGGGATATTGGGCATAACCTTCATGGTTTTCAGTGTGCTGTAAGAACCTGTATAGTTTGTCAGCTTTTGATTCGTGGCTTCGCCATCCCTTTCTGTGGCACATAGAGCACACACAGGCAGGATAGTGTGAGCTCAGTGTTTGCCCGTGCATCATCATCTCCTTCTCCTTAACTTGCTTCTTCCTATGAATTAACTATTGCAGGTCAGTGGATCAATTTTCTGATATTTACTGTAATTTACTGTCGCTTATTTAAATGAATGGCCTACAACTAGATGGGTGCAGGCAGAGTCCTTGCTGCACAAACTGCCTTAACTATACCACTTATTATTTTGGCTGCGTTACCTAACCAGTGATGTAAACTGTGTTTGTCTGTGCAGGCAATATCAAGCAAATGTGCAGGTCTCCTCAACAGTTCAAAGTCATAAAGCCCTTCCTGCCATACCCTCAGCTGTGTTCAGCTAAAAATTAGGAATTGTTGCTGAAATACACATCACATACTTAAGCTATAAATACCCTGGGTAGGTACACAGACTTTCTAGTCCCAACCTGCTGCTGCTCTGGCTTGAAATCACAGCTAAACATTTTTGCCATAAAATGGCCCCAATTTTTGCATTTTGTGTAATGGAAACTGGAGTTTTCATGTTTAGCTCACCCTACATGAAAATCTGATGCAGCAAAAAACTCATTTTTTCTTTGAAAATGTTGTTACAAACATTGATCATTAAAAAAAACCCGTTTTCATTTTCAGTTTTTTGTTTGACTGGGAAATCAGCTGAGATGATTGTACATGATTAAATGGGTACAGTTATCCTGTTTGGTAACAAATCCGTGTCCTGTCACTCTTATTAACAATTTCACTCTGGTTTTGGTTGGAAAGCTCATTACAGCTTGGAAATTTTATTTGTTATAAAAACAATGGAAGTAACTGATATTGCCTTTGTACATAACACAAATTTAATGACGCATTTAAGATACGTTGGTAAAATTTGTAACACATGATGTTTTTTCGCAGGGTTGGACAGCGAGGAACGGGCCTCTCTGCAACAATTGCAAGAAGCGAGCATGAGATCTCTGAAATCATAGACGGCCTGTCTGAGCAGGAGGTGGGTAAACTACATGAACAGACCAAACAGAAGTGACACGGTTTGTGTTGGTTAGAGGTGGAGAAAGTTGGTAAATTGAACATGGGAGGCTGTTCTCTTTTGGAGAAACAATGGCCACTCACTTTCCCCGTCCATTTTCCACAGAACAATGAGAAACAGATGAGACAGCTGTCAGTCATCCCTCCCATGATGTATGACTCTGAGCAGCGACGAGTTAAGTTCATCAACATGAACGGCCTGATGGACGACCCAATGAAGGTGTACAAATCCCGGCAGTTCATGAATGTTTGGACCGAACATGAAAAGGAGATCTTTAAGGAGAAGTGAGTTATTTTTGCTTTGTTGGGTCACAGTTTGTCCCTACGTACGTCTGTAGTGCAGATGTGGTTTATAGACCTTAATGCCACTTTGGACGTGCCACTGATATATTTTTGGTTTTGGCATATGAATGACCTCTAACACATCTTTCCAGGTTTGTCCAACACCCCAAGAACTTTGGTCTCATTGCCTCCTATCTGGAGAGAAAGGTAAACTACTGCATGTATTTTCACACATGCCCATTTTTTTGTTGGCAGGGTGTCATGGTAGTGATATTTTTCGTTCGTCAGTACAAGATAGTTGGTAAGGTTTTTTTGTTCATAATCAACAGAAATGTTAGTAACCCTGCACTCCATAGATCCACATAGTCCTTCGCCCAATGGCCATATACAAATCTTCTATCTTGATGACAAACTTTGCTGGAACTAAGAAACAACTACATGAAAGTGCATGCAAGTATATGGCGGAAATACAAGTACATGTGTTTCCCCCATTTTCTGTGTCATATGGTCATAGTAACATGCCATTTCTTGTTTCAGTGTGTTGCCGACTGTGTCCTTTACTACTACTTGACCAAGAAGAATCACAACTATAAGACGCTGGTGAGGCGAAACTATGGAAGACGGAGAGGAAGGAACCAGGTAAACCTGAGACTTTGCTGTTAACAGTGTGTTCCTTCTGTGGTTGACGAGATGCTGGCCATTTTTTCTTTGTCCTCTGCGCTCTACTACTGTCGTATAAATGTAAAATATTTCTATATACTAATATACAATATTTTGTATTGCATAAGCACCACGTTTTATGGAAACGCTGTGAAACGCTGTGTCTGTGTCCACACTATATACCAACCTTACACCATACCTTCAGAGTACTAAGTGCTATGGATTTGGTCCCTCCGTCTTTGGAACTATTCATGGGTCAGAGTGAGCACTCACCCGCCTTGTATTGAATTCTAAGCAAGCAAGCCTTGGATTATTGTGATACTGCCACAGTTTCACTAGCTTGTTAGTTGATTCTCCCAAGTTTGCATACGTCACTCAATACAGCCAAATATATTAGATAGAGCATTTAATTGAAATGAATTAAAATGAATAGGATTGTGCACACCGTCTGGAATATGTGCTGATTGAGGAGGACAAAAACGAATGCTGCAGCGTAAGAGACGTCCTGTAGTCACCACACTATATGGAGGATAAACTAGCAACAACTAACTACTAACAACAAAGTTCTGTCTCCATTTTTAATCTATTCTATCCCAGATAGTTTGAAAATGGATATCAAATGGAAACATGGTTCCAACTTCTCAAATGTTAGGATTTGTTGTTCTGCATTGGGCTTTAGGAAACTGTGACAAACATTCAATAATAATAATACTCAAATAATTAAGAAAATAACTTACATTTGAAATATCTTTTTATGTGATTAATTTCTTCATTTTTAAATATGTAATACAACTACAAACTTGAAAGAAAAAGGAGCAAGGAACAAGAGCTTTAGCACTGCCACTTGAACAGTTTCACAAAAACCAAAAGCCAAATAATTGCATGTTTCTTTTAGTAAGAAGAAGCTGGATTCATTGGCATGACTGTCTGCTTGGTCCCATTGCTTTGTGGCTCCACAAAGATCCCAGTATCGAGCTTAGAGACAAACTGGAGCCGCTTCTTCCTTTTAAAGCTTTAGTGTGCAATCACTGTGAGACCTGGAATGTGAACTTTATATTTATATAACTAGAAAGTGACGGCTATATGGAGAGATGTTGTTTTAGACAGATTGTTTGTCAGGGCTTTATGTAATTGTTGTCTTGCACCAAAATCCAGTATAAAGAAAAGCACCATCTCACAGCCCTGCGTTGGCTGACATTAAATATTGATTTCGCCCATTCTGATGAATGTTTTCTTCTTACTGGGCTTTCCCCCTCAGTGATGCCACAGTCCTTGTTCAGGACATTCTGTCTCCGTGTCGAGTACATGTACTGTGTAACACAGTAGGCCAATTCTTTACATAGAAGGAGTTGGAGGGCGCGGGAGTCCACGGACACATCTGGAACACAAAGATGCTTCTTCTTTCTTTACCAAGTGACTGGTACCATGTCTTCGTGGATGATTCACCTTAGGTAGCCTTTTGATTTGTTCTTCATGATATGGATTCATAGTATGGACTCACCAGAAGTTGAGTGAGGACTTCTATGACACAAGTGAGTGCCAAGTAAGTGTGGAAAAATGTCTTTCTGTGTTGACAGCTTGGGAGCTCATGTTAGCTGACGGATGAAAACGCCGTCTCTGTGCTGCTGTGTACACTGTTTTCACGCTTTCATGAAGTTTGACTGATTGGAACACATAAAAGCATAGTTCTCCATGGGTTGTCATTTTAACCTGAAAGCGGGTGTCACATTCAGAGTCAGTTGCTTACATGGCTGCTGCTACATCTTGTGGTTGCTGAGAATATAGTGCCATTTGGAGCAATGTACATTAGGATGTAGTGGATTCCTAAGCTACTGGTGTGACTTAACAACTGCAGTTGGTGTGAGTAGAGTGAGTCATTAGAGAGGGAAGGAAGAGGACCGAGTGAGCAGAAGCAAGAGCAGTGGAATGTAGGGCGAGTGAGTGAAACTGAGTGAAAAAACCTTAAGCAAGACAAGAGTCACTGCTGGCAGCTTATTCGCTGAGTGTGTGCTGTTGTTTTTTCATTTTCCATTTCCTCTGTCTTCTCTTCATCAGAGAGAGAGAGAGTGAAAGAGAGAGAAAGAGAGAGAAAGTCACCCCTCTCTGAAATAGCTGACTTGGTACAGCCCAGCCATCTGACAGGCCCAAAAAACTCACTGTGCTGCTGTGAGTGCCAATCAAAGAGGAGTGCTCGGCAGGGATTACCTTGAGTGACCCTGCATAGATTAGTGCGTGCATGTGAGATGGACAATTCTTTGGGCGGCTTAAGCGGCCTGATGACACGCTTTCCCGGAATATGTGCGGCGGTGCCGTGGCCCGGCAGCCCTTCTAAGGAGCTCTGCTATGGTGCTGTCCTGCCCCTCTACTGCTACCGTTACCACCGCTATGGAAGTACCGGAGGGTAAACTCACATTTGCAACACCAGTAAGCTGTGGCTCACAGCAGAGCAAAGGGGTTTTTATGGCCAGCAAATGAGCTTGCAGGTATGTCACTAGCTTTGAAACCACAGGTCTTTCTTTTTAGTTGATACCACACTCACTCAGTTGATCTCCTTTGTCCTGTATCTTCTTGTTTTTGTCTGTGTCGTGTTTTCTGTTGCTCTGTTGCTTGGGCAGTTCGCTTCTTAGCCTACATATTTACTTGAGGCTTGTAGGCAGTCAAACTCAGCTATTTTAGGGTATTTTTTCTAGGACGTGCAGACATGGTTTTAATTTAACTGTCAAGGAAAGGCTGCGTGGAATGCATGGGTAGGGATTTTTGCAAATAGACAATGTAGGATTCGGTTTTTAATGTCATTTTATAGTGTGTGAGATGTCAGACTGACAGCTTTTTAATATTTCTTGAGAAAATGTGCTTCATTGAAGAATATGTCTTTCGCGTCAACTAAATCTTGTTCCTCTGGACTGAATTAATAATCTGACCTGGCTTCTGAAAACAAGTTAAAAAGAGATATATAAAACAATATATAACAATAATCAATTTGGTACCTACAGTACGCACTCTTGTGGAAGTCTACAGAGGCTACCCTCCCACTGTGTTTGCAACCACGTTTTTTTTTAAAGGTAAAGTTTGTGTGATGACTACGTGGTCTTGTGTGAGCATCTTCTTGCCCATATTGCTCTGCTCTGAGAAAAACAGCTGCTGTATGTCCGTGTCGACAGATCCAACCATGGTAACAACAAAAGTCTTACGCAAACAAGTTTTTTTTACAGTAAAGGCACATTTACGACGTGTTACTTGTTCTTTTTTATGCAGCCTTGCTAGTGTTTGCACTAGACTGTTGATATGCAAGTCTGTTTAGGAGGAGCTATAATTCAGTGTGGCATTTTATGGTCATGTGTAGTTGATACTGTCTAATGTTTATAATTGTGTAATATTTATCCACAATGAATCTGAAAGAAGTGCAGTAGCATTGTGATTATGTTAATTTGATGCTGCAACTTTCACATTTATTTCAGTGACCTTCTATAAAAAAATGATTGAAGTTCAGCATAAAGCTGCAGTAATGAGGTAGTTGTGTCTGAGCACTTGTTTTTTCCAGGATGCTGTTTAATAACATCACTTTAGAGATTTTGGCTGTCATCAGTTATCAGAATTATCAATATTTACCATTTGATTTCTTTCTAAGTTAGACAAATGCTGAGCTCTAAAACACACATATGTCATGGATCCAGACAAAATCAATAAATGAAAAAATGAACCTACTTATCTATGAATTAGCCATACTGGGAGAACAGCAGAGAACCACAGATAGACTGTGTACTACAGGAGGAGATCCCTTAAGTGTCCTCTGCTGAACAAAAACACCTGCGCTACAGACCATATTTTCTTGTTTAATTTGCTGACAACACTTTCATCAGAAGAGAGGAACAATGACAAAAGTCAAGAATGAAAGACAGATACAGGATCAGCATTTTACGAACTGAAAGGTGAATTATATGATGCTCAGTTTGTGAAAGTTGGAACATATTTCATCTGTGAATATATTCTTGAGGCACAGTAAAGCTTACAGAATAGGGTAGACAGATTCTCTCCTGGCTACAGCATCACACTAACAAGGTGAGCAAACAGGTATTACACTTTACACACCTCTCTTTGTTTTCTTATGGGGTCCATAAGAGAGCCTCTTTCCTAACTGGAAGGAGGGTTTAGTAGATTTCATTGGTTTGTAGCACCAATGATCCTCTGCAGTCTCCAACTGTGGCTAATGCTTGATATTTTTACAACTTTCTTTTCTTTTTCAGTCATTTTTGACAGTAAATAGTTCCACCATCGACTCAATAGTGCATGAATGAATGAATGAATGAATGAAAGCTATATTCCCAGGAGTAAATGCTGCTGTGAAATGTGTGTTTACATTTATTTCCTATTATTTTCCCCTTTCCTCCTTTTTTTTAATATAATTCTTTTACTAGAATGTTTCAAGAGACATTATTTCTGAATAATTGCGTCACTGGATGATGCCATTAACTGTAATGAATTGCAATGATAAAGACGAGGCATAGTAATGATTTAGTAGATTTTTCATTTCCTCTTCCTGCAGTGAAATTGCTTGAAACCAGAGTGAGAGATTCCTCTGGTGCCCTCAGTTCTGCGGTAGGAAAGGGAAGATTGACTTGTGGCTCTGTCATTTCCTAAATCAAACAGCACTTGTGAATCAGCAAAAGAGGGGAGAAATTAAAACTCTCAAAATATTCAAGCCAGGTCAGGAAAGCGCTTCATTTAAAAACACTGAAGAGCCGCAGAACCACAGGGCCTCATTGACTTTTGGAGAACATCTGTGTAGAGGCTCTTTACGCAGTGTGGGAGAAGAGGCAGGAATGCCACGGCTCTCTGACCACCTCCAAAGCAAACAGGAGCGCTCTCTGACCCAACCAGAGGTCGAGTCCCAATCCAGGTTTGACGTGGTCCTCTCTGCATACATCAACATGCAGTCTGAGCTCTGAACCTGTAAAGCTTTCCTTAAAGAGCTGACCAGTTCAGCTGCATCATCATACCGTACTGCAGAACCATCACAGCATTTCCAAAACATTGCTTCTGCGAGTATTACTGTGCTGTTTTAGCATGCAGCGTTCTAAACATGGGGAACTTTTGAAATGCTCTATCCCATCTACAAATCGTCGTCGTCGTCGTCATCGTCGTCGTCATCAAGGAACACTGACGAGAGCCATGAAAAGTAGCTTGGATGTAACATGATACACACACGACAGCTGTCACTGACTTTTTGTCCATAAGTGATTTAAGGGAGATGAAGGGCAGGCTGTGAACTGAACAGTAGTATACGAGATGAACTTCAAGTAGCATCACATGCAGTTTCTTTCAGACACAATTGATTTTGCTTGTCGTGCGTCTCCACTCTTAAAAGGCAAAATCATTGGCTGACAAGAGCAGCTACTAGTCGCTCACTGCCTGTTTTTTGGAGTTGTGAAGCACTCTTGTATCAGACTTGACGCAGCCAGACTCCTTGTGTGCAAAACAATGTTGTCGTTAAATAGACAGACGGCCACAACCCCGCTCTGTTTGTTTGTTTCTTAGTTTGGTTTCTTTCACTTCTACTCCTTTCTTCGCTCTCTTTGCCTCACTCCATATCTTTTGCCTTTACCATTGAGTGAAGCACATTCCTTGGCCCCATCTGGTACCAGCATGGGATGTTTGGCTTGGCATAGCCAGACGTGTTCCAGCACAGCACTTTCATGGAACAGGCAGGAGGAAGCTTTCTGTGGTTACCGCGCCAGCAGTGATGATAAAGAATGTTGCTCTGTACTCTGTCGGACCTGTTCAGAAAATCACTTTTGAAGGATTTTTTGGACCCTACTCTTATAGACGATATCATTCTGAACTCACGGTCTGCCTTTTTTTTTTATTAGAAACACTAAGATTATCTTCTTTTCCACACTGCACTTTATTTTTATATGTTGCGTTGTGGTATAAAGTTCATAGTGAGTGTCATGGTCAAGCACCCATTTGCTGAGACAAATGGGGTATGAGAACTGGCCACATTTCTTCACTTTGTCATTAAGGCAGAGTGGTCAGTGGACTGTATCTGCAGTGTGGTTTGTTTGTTTGAATCTCTTATGTGTCTGCAGACGCAGAACAATGTGGTGATCATCAAAATACAAATACATAGCCTTAAACATTTTCTAAATGTAGTCTTTAGTTTTATCTTCAGCCCTTAGATTTGGTGTACTTTGTGCATTGTGCACCTTGAAAGCAGTCTGTCTGATAACCAGTCAACAGCATACATTTCTGCCCTGTGACTGACTGGGTTGTTCTGCTATTCAAGTATTCAAGCAACTATTTAGGCCTATGTTCTGTCTTGCAATTCAAGATGGTCCTTTGGGCTCACAGGGCCAATGCAGGCAGTGGGATACCATCAGCAGAAGGTGTGTAAAGCAACCGCTAAGGATAAGGGCACGAGGCAGCTGTGTGGTATATTATGTAACATCATAGTAACTTATTATCACATACATAAACATGTGGCCCTTTTTTCAGTAAAAAAAGAAAACCGTGCATGTGGTGGTCGTTGGCATGATGTTTTAAAAAAATATTGGTGTCGATCTTTTCTGCTTTTTGTATTTTTGATTTACAGCAAAGTAAATCACTTTTCCTAATCTACACGTTGACCTTTTTCTTAATGTTTCAAGGAGAAATAACTAAAGATTTTCCTCCTGTGTTTTGTCTCCAGCAAATAACACGTCCCTCACAAGAAGACAAGTCAGACGACAAAAACGAAGAGGAAAAAACCGAGAAGTCTGAGAAAAAAGAGGACGAGGAGAAGAAGGACGAGGAAGAGAAAGATGAAAAGGAGGATTCTAGGTGAGTTGTGAATGGTCGTTTGTCCTGACTGGCCCTGCAGGTAAAGCTCGCTGTCACTTGGTGTCGATCCATACACTGTGATATTTCTGGGAAAGGTTTGTTCATTAAATGTATTGCGTTATATTTCCATGCTTTCAGTTAATTACGCTGTCATTATCTGCAGCTCTTTTCTATTTCTACTTCCCTTATTTAAAATGCTGACATTTGAAAGCCAACCTGAAATCATTTCAGCCTCGACAGTCCAATGACTCTGCAGGTACACTTGTGTATATCGACATTATTCTCCCAGCTTATAAACAAGAGGATTGACTGTAGCCGGTGCTGTTAATGAAGCAGTCCTTCCTCGACCTTTTGGAGTAAGGAGTTAGACAGAGCTGCCTTCTCATTCGGTTTTAGTGGCACAGGCCCAGAAAGTGAATTTTATCATATCATAAGTTAGTCACAAAATGTAACTTCTGCTTTTGTATTATGTCTCCTTATGTTGTCTCATTAAATAATTAGAAGTGGTGCAGTGAAGAGGCCCTTGGTGGACTGATGTATGTTCATGGTCTAAAGAGGATTTAAAAGGGGGATAGCAGTGTCTTTTATGGCGCATGACGAGTCATGGAGGGAAAAAAAGCAGATTACCAAAAGGGCCTGTTATTGCTGAGTCAAAAGGGAATAGATATTTGCTGTGCCGTTGGTCTCTAAAGCTTAGTTTTCCCTGTCCAAAACCACAGGGACATTGGCAAGGACAAAGACAAGTGTGACGGTGGGGAGGACGAGGACGGAAAGGAGCAAAACACGCCGCGTGGCAGGAAGACTGCCAACAGCCAGGGCCGCCGTAAGGGAAGGATCACCACACGCTCCATGGCCAATGAGGCTGCATCTGTGGCGGCTGAGGAAGCGCCTCCCCCTGCTCCTGAGCCTGCCCTGCCAGATCTTCCACAGCTCCCAAAATCTGATCCAGGACAGAAGACCATGAAGGAGCCTGCAAAACTCCAGACTCAACTAGTTTCCATGGATTCTAATAAAGGTGAATCCTCTTGGGGATGCTCTCTGGAGGTTGTTGAAAATATTTTGCTGCAGCACAGTAACACAAACACAGAATCGAGGTAAAGGGAGTTCACATAAAAATATAACCACAAAATATGTGAAGAAAAGGGGCATTAGGTTGGTGATTCAACATCCTAAGCTTATTCAAGTTGTATATTTTTTTTTGGCTAGAATTGTCACATTTTGGTCATTCAGCCGTCCTGTGTTGATTCTTATGGAGAATCTGTGGACATTTATGATCTTAACGTTGGCCATTTATTGAGTTGATACAACATACCAAAAAGCGTGTTGAAATGTATACAGTCAGTACTGTCCAGTAGCCACAGTGTCTATTCTTTGACATCCCATTTAACTTCTTAAGATACTTTTATTTCTCTCACGAATAATCAGATTTTGGCACCGACTGGCCTGACGTAAGACATACGTGTTCATACTGTTGGCTTTTGTTGTTATGAGCTTGAAAAATAGAATAGCACACACCAAAGACACACCTTTAACAAGATTTAGAGACATGCAGAATACAGAATATAGCCATGGGGCCCCTCCTAAGATGTGTTCAGGTTCATGAGCTGTTTATAGCCCGAAAGTGAACAGTTGGCTCTGTAGTTTCAAGCACAAGTGTGCTACAGTTTGCCATGTATTGCATTTCACTCAGGAAGCTGCATCATGTCCGGCCATCACCATGGCAATGTGCTGCTCTGGTAGAGCTGTTGTCATGGTACTCAGTCACGCACTTGTGCTCTTCCACCTTTTTGAAGTCTGCCACTTTTGTTGTGGCGTTCATCTGTATCATTAATTCACTGTTTGGTACGTGTGCTGTCTGTTGAGCTCTGCTTCTCTTAACAGTCTGAGTTATGCAAGGTCTGCCCTATAATGTGATTAAATAACCGTCTGCAGTGTGTCCTTCCATCCTCTCAACCCTCTGACCTTTCTGGCCCTGTTGCGGGCGTACTGTGGTTTATGTAGGACTGTGTCAACTGTAATCTCCCTTAGTGACTACATTGTGGATTTCGTGTTTGCTTGCTCTGTTGTAACCCCTGAAGCAAGGGCGTTTCTTAGAAGTAAGTGGGCTAGGTGCTTAAGGGTAGCTATCTGTCAGTCTTGCCCAGTTGAAATGGTGCCAGGCAAGCTGAGGAAGCTGCTGATTCAGTTCGGGGCCAAGGGAGGGGGTTGATCTTGTTTGAAGCTGTGGGGGATAGTGTGTGTGTGTGTGTGTGTGTGTGTGTGTGTGCGCGCGCTTGATTAGGTGAGCTGCTACACTGTAGGCAGACACCCTGTCTGTTTTCATTGCCCCGAGATTAATGACCACCCTGGAGGGGCCTTAACTGTCACAGGGAGAACATGTGAGTTTTGCCGTGGGAAGAGGAAGCCTAGTCCAGTTGACATTTGTTTAACTAAGTGTAACAGACTGAGTGGCCGGGGGACCTTTGGTGAGAGCCGTCTAAACAGTGACAACTGATCTCCTCATCTTCGAGATGGGCGGTTGTGGGGGCAAGCCTCCTGTTAATGTCAAGGGTACATCTGCTGCTATATTAGTCCAAATGTTTACACAGTCTCAGTGGGTGTCATGGAGGAGAGTGAGCTAGAGTTCACTCAGCCCCCTCCACACTAACCAGCACTTCTGTGAATTTTGTTTGGGGGGTGTTTTGTGTATGTGTGTGTGTGTGTGTGTGTGTGTGTGTGTGTGATTCGCAGTGTCACAGTAGAAGGGGTGGGAGGGTTTTTGGGCTGGCTGCTCTATCCGTCTATTTGTCTCCATCCAAGGCCATTTCCCAAAGAGGGAGGCATGGCTCTCAACTCCTCTACTGTCTGGCGCTACATCAGCTGACCAAGGCCCTCCCCTTGTGGATTAGAGAGGAGGAGGGCTTCTTCGGGGCTGTTGGGAAGGGGAGAGAGAGAGAGAGAGAATGTGTGAGAGGAGGAGAGTGAGCTAGAGCGAGATTGTAAGTGAGGGAGCAGGTCTCCACAGCCCCTGAATGTAAACAGATTATTAGATTAGTGGCCATGAGAAGGAGACGGCAGAAGAGAGGACAGTCACTCTCTCTCTCTCTCTCTCTTTCTGTCAGTGCTGATGGGGCTGTGTCTTTTTTCTTTGTGATTTAGCTGGTACTGGTGAAACCGGAGAAACTTCTCGCTGGACCGAGGAGGAGATGGAGGTCGCCAAAAAAGGTAGTGTTTCATTTAATTTCTCTCTGTCTCTCTCTATCTCCCATTCTATCTTTCTTTGCGTTGCTGTGGCTCCTCTAGCTTTTATTATCTGTCTTCTTTCCTGTCCTGATTGTCTGACGTTGCCTCGCCCTGCCTGTTCCTTGCATGCACTCAGGAATGAATGTGCTCACGCATTCACACTTAGAAACTCGTGCTTGTACTTCACTAGAAGCTGTCAGAGACCCTTGAAGGGTTTCAAGGATGATTTTTTTTTTTCTTTTAGCTGCTCTGCTCAGTTGGCTTCTCAGAAGTGATCTATTAAGGCCATCCTCGAAGCAACAGAGCGTGACAGTTGCAGCTTCCTCCAAAGATCACTATCTATTATTCACTTTGTCAGGTGCTCTGAAATAAAATTTAAGTTTTTTTTAACATTTTACTTTGGTCTTGTAAATCCTTCAAAATATTTGTTGCAGACCGTTCCTGGTCCCGGACTGCATCGCAGCAGTCATTAGTGTAGTCATATGCCAGTCAAGTGTGCCCCCTCTCCCCCCTTTTGCTCAGCTTTGCCTGTATAGGCTCTTACATAGGGTTCCCTGTGTGCCAAGACCTGTAGACTGAGGCGAATAAATAAAGGGATTAATGTGGATTAATTAAGAAGCTCTTGGAGATTTTCTTCCCTCTTAACAAACATACATTGCTGCTATGATCTCCTCAGGCATTCAGACCTGTATGCTACATATGTCTGTGGATTATTGTACTATAGGAGACCTGCTCGACCTCTTCGAGTCATATGACAAAGCAGGTTCAGAAGACCTCACATGGCTGGGCATGCATGCACACTGAACACAGTTCCCCTCTAAGTCATTGTTGTAACCTTTTGATCTGCATAAGTCTCTGTGTTACTGCTGCGCCGACACATCCCAGGCCTGGCAGTTAAATCAGGCATTTTTACAGACAGAGAACGACCTCTATGAAGAGAGTCAGAGAAGAACTATTCTTTTGTTATTGTTATTTGTCCGATATCTAATTGAACGGTTATGAGTTAGTAGTTTTTTATTGATATGGTCATTAACAAAAATGTATAATATAAAAAGTATAATGGATCAACATCCATCTTCCCTTGAAAGGAGGCATGTGATCAAGCAGGATCTTGTCACTGAGCTCATGGAAACATTGCAGTCTAACACTGGCGTTTTTTAGGTTGCTGGTCATTTGTCTGTATGAGTCAGTGTAGCTGGAGAAATTTAGAGTTCAAGTACACCATTTGGACAAAATAATTGGAACACCATACACAGAAATGAATCACAAAGGTGGCCTTTTATTTCAGGCCTGTTGCACTGCATTAGTGCGAAAGTTATTCCTTTATAACATTTACAGTAATTACATATTTGTCATGCCAAGTATCCACTTAACCAAGAATTTAAAAATTGAGATGATGACATCCTCATAGCTTTCAAAGACTTCAGTCAAGGATGTTTGCACAATATGAATGGCTAGATGGTTTCCATGGTAATGCTGTGATATGATGTCATATAATGCTGCCGCTTTATTTATTTCTCCGCTGATCCAAGAATTAAAACGTCAGCATTGAAAGTAAAATGTGTGATCATTGAGCTTGGTTATTTCTCTCTCACTGGACTGTAACCGTTGCTCACAGTTGAATTTGCCTCTGACAGTACCTTTGACAGTTTTGCAACTAAACGTAAATTTATCTTGAGACGTTTAAGTGAAGGTCTGAGTGCCGCAACTTGTGAGAAATGTCTCTCAGTGAATATGTTGAGGCAGTGCTCAGCTATGCTATGAAACATTTAGGAGCACTCTGTAGATGTAGACATGTGCAAGATCATTTTATTGCTGCTAGAAGAAGTTGGTATAGTGGTCAAAACAAAGGAGGCTAAATGGAGATCTACCGGAGTTAGTAGCTCAACCTGCATGCAACGCCATCTTTGTGATGTTTCTACTGAATGTCATAAATACATAAGACCTTCCTGTCTGACATTCTTGGATTGTCTGACAGTAACTCTACATAAGACCTGGGTCACTGTTAACAGTCCCAATGCCCTCATTCCTTCATTAAACTGGAGCAGTAATGGGGCTTTGTGTTTAACTCTGTGGTGATTTGCCAAGCTGCCAGTATCCCTCATCTCAGTGGGGCTGGGAGGGAGGGGGGGGGTCACAGGAATTAGAGAGGAGGCGCCCTAATGTCAAAGGTAAATGTCAGTCTTCCAGTTCACTGCAGCTTGGCAGAGGAGTTTTAGAGTTTCGTGTGACCATCAAAGCTGATTGTGTGCTCAGCTTGGTATAGACTGGGATAGGGAAGCCATGGCAACAGGGACCTCATAGCAGTTTTGTAGCAAAACTTTGGCCTCAATAATAATGGCTGCAGCAGCTGTTCATTCTCAAGAGAAGTCATCTTCTTTAATCATAGTTGTGGCACTGATGGTGCATGAAGCAATAATTGGAAATATGAGAAGCACAAGATGTCAAAGTATGTCCATGTCAAATCAGGCTCTGATGGCTTGGCTCTACCACTCCACAGTTCATGTTATATGGATCTCTTTGTCCTGCACCAGGGCTAGTCGAGCACGGGCGAAACTGGACAGCCATCGCCAAAATGGTGGGCACCAAAAGTGAGGCACAGTGCAAGAACTTCTACTTCAACTACAAGAGACGTCACAACCTGGACAACCTGCTCCAGCAGCATAAGCAGGTAATCTATTGGCCATCTGCTTTTTTGCTCTGTTACAGTTTGTCACTGAACGGTTGGAGCTGTGAAGCATGAATGCAAAACTTTGCATCTCTCTGTTTCCCAGGATACGCGGCGGGCTCGTGCTGATAGGTCTCAAGGTGAAGGTCTAGCCACGGCGTCACCCGATGATGACGACGAGGACAATGCAGATGACAGTGAAGGTCAGGGAGATGAATGAGAGGAAGCATGTGTTCAGCGCTAAACACACAGACACACACATGCCTACTGGTCTGAGGCATAAGTCCTACGGCAACCTGGGTGAAGGTTCTTACATTTTTATCCTGGCTTACGAGTTGTGGAGCTTCATGCTTGACATTGCCAAGTCGTAAGTAGAGAGGTTACGGAGAGAAAGAATGCAGTGATAAAGCAAATCTGGGGCGCCTGATCCAAAATGCCCTCTGAATCGTCATGTAAGGATTTCATTTGAGTTGATGGCAATGTGCTTGCTCTCTACTGACTGTAATTATAATGAGAGGGAAAAAAAGGATCAAATGGGGGGAAAAAAGCAAGGGGGGAGAGGTGGAGATAAAAGATACAAACTAATTCTGACTACATGGGGGCCTGTTGCATAACAGTTCTTGGCTTTGAAGACTCAACAAAGCCTGCTCTTTGAACACAAAGTGCTGGTCCACTTGTTTGATCCAGCAAGCCTGCCTGTCTGCCTGCCTCCCTGCTCTCCAGAGGTCATTATCTTTGCTGGCATTACATGGTGAAGGAAGCCCACTGTGAATAAGAAATAGATTACTGTGAATGTTGCAAATTATTGTTTGTAAAACCAACATTTAGTTGATTCAGTATGGCCTTTGTATGGAAACATGACTTTCTCTTTGTGCCATGTAAATTCAAACTGCCCATTAGAGGTCTTGGTGATCTGCAGCCTGTGGATCTCACATGATGCACATCAGACGATGGAGCATATAAAGCCAGAGGAGCCATTAGTACAGCTCTATTAACGTCCATTTACAAATGCTGTGATGTTTAGTCACAGTTTTTGACGTGATACAAATTATACATCTGCAGTTAGTTTTTGCATAGACATACCATCTGGGCTACTATCACCATGGCAACAACTGCAGCTGTAGACAAAGGGCAAACCCACAGAGGCAAACAGATTTTTTTTTTTTTTCTATTTTAAGGGTGATTTTCAGTTATACACAATGTTAATGTTTTTAATCACTTAAATCTGCAGTTTGTCTTCTTTAACATATTGTGCAGTTGGCATTTAAGACACTAAAACTCAGGTGCAAACAGATGAGTAGTTTGTATGTTGAAAGGCGGTTTTGTAGTATCTTTGAGGCCTTGGACTTTGGCATGAACAAACTTTAATGGTATAATGCAAGATCATAAAATAAACAAAACCTAGTCAGAGATTAGATACAGTGGGAACTGGCAATCATGCATGTGCTGAAGCCAAATTTGACCATGGATAAATTCCAGATGGGTAAGAAAAGAAATTATTAAAAAATTATTAATTGATTCATTACTTGTAGACAAGTTTTATTTGGAAGACCAAGTATACCATGGACATTAAAACATGTCACTTTTGAACAAGTGTGCTGTGGCAGGCTACGTATGTTTTCATTTTCATAATTACTTTATTCCTAAGTAGCATTAAAATCTGATTGAAAGTCTTTTGTGTTTCATACATAGTTTGACATGTATTGGTTCACTAATACTAATTAAATGAATACTTCTCATGCTTCCTCAGGCGGTGACAACAGCTCTGATACGGAGAGTGCCCCCTCCCCCTCTCAAGCTGACTCCTCAAAGTCTGGCGACTCCAAGAGGGCAGACAGCGCTGCAGGAGATGCTCAGTGCTCTGACCAGGACAAAGGTCAGGCCAGCAATGGAAAGGCCCTGGATCCCTCATACGGGGAACTTTGTGTCAAGGAAGAGAAAAGCCCAGAGAGTGAGACTGGTTCTCAGGAGGACAGGGCCAGGATGGCTTCCTATGCAGGCTCGTTGCATCCCAAAATTGAACCTCAGGATGTGGACATGAAGACAGGAGAGGTTCAGGTCAAGATGGAGCCCGAGATCAAGGAGAAGGGAGAAAAAGGAGATCATGGTGAGAGGCACAGAGAGCTCCACTCGGATAATGACTCCAGCGCCACCTGCAGCGCTGATGAGGATGTGGAAGCAGAGCCTGAAAGGAGGTGTGTTTTCATAGTCAGTCTTCATTTGGTGTGTACATGATTGCGGTTTACAACAGAAGGACATACTCATGGCTTTTGAGTGCAACATGTATATTTTGCTTTGTGCCTCTGCAGAATATTCTCCATGGAAAAGCCCACATTGCTTAACCCTCCCGGCACGGTGCTGGTGTCCTCACCCAAGCAACCCCAACTCAACATCCAGCAGCTACAGCAGCGGGCAGCTGCCATCCCACCCATGGTTAGTCACAGTTTCAGGTTTGCCCATTTTGACTGGCATGGAGGCAGGCAGCAGGGTGTAAGCGTGCCTACACAGCAGTCATCATGAGTGTGTGCGAGCAGATCAGAAACCACAAGGGCTTAAACTGTTTCATTTCTCTGTTGTGCTGACATCAACTGTTTTGTGATCTGTAAATCTTCTAATTTAAATGTGAGGCGTATACACTCTTATGTAGACATATGTCTTATGTCTTATCCTAAGATATGCAGGGAATGCAATTTTTATTTGAAGTTTGTTCAGTGCTCAGGTCAATATCTCACTTAGTTCATATCTGGCATTCCAACTCATCTGGACCTTTTCCCTCCTGCACTTATCCTCCAGGTGCCTGGTCCTTGTGGCCCCGGTGGCGTGCCCATCAGTGGCTTCGCTATGTTGCAGCACCAGATCAAAGCAGTGCATGAGTCAGCACACCAAGAGGAGAAGCAGAGGCAGGATCAGGGAGACCTGGAGCGCAGACCCCCGTTCAGTACCCGCAGCCCCACCATACTAGACAGAGATGGTAAGAGAACAAAAACCATCCTCATTCTGTCCCGATCTCTCCTCCTTCCCGTTCATTGCTCTGTCAGCCTCGTTCCCTGTCGACTCTAGCCGTGGACTATTTATAGATAATGCATTTTTAGTCCCAATTCTTTTTTTGCAGTTTCAAAAAAGGAAACATTAGAGGGGGATCTGTTCTGTCATTATGTGGTTTAGCCTGAGTCAAGATGAACACGTGAGCTGACCTTGATGCAGACTCTGAGTTGAAGTCTGTGTTGATGCTCCTCTTGAAATGTCTTTGAATGAAGGAGGGGACAGTGGTGTTTCTTTGAAGTTGTATGACTTGAGCATGTCAGACCAGGACACTTGCTGCTTTAGGGCAGTCTGACATAGTTCAGCCACTTAGCTTCAGAAGGGAGAGCAGCAAAGTCCCTTGGTAGGCTGCATTACGGCTTGATTTCTGCAAAGCTTTTAGCAACTTTTAGTTGGAGTGTCCAGGTGGCGGTGTTAGTTGTACAGGCCCGTCCATTCTAGGTCAGCTCAATGCTCACTGGCATTGGGTTCTTGTTTTAAAAGTGGTTGTCTTCCCTTTGTCCTTATGCCTGTGTACTGCAGGTAAGCCCTTATCCTACATGCCTTATGACATGAAGCTGGCTCTGGACCAGGAGGTCCACTCTGGTCGGCCAGGCTCTCCCTACAGACTCTCCCCCAGAGAGCTGAGCAAGGCTTCACCCCAGCCTGACCCCAACGCCCCCAATGCCTCCCGCTACAGTGTGCCACCAGGTAAAAGCACACATCTTCACCTCCTCCTCCCCCTCCCCTCCTCTTTTGCCTCCTCCCTTCCCTTGCTGATACAAACTAGCCTTGCCTGACTCCCATTGAGTCTTTTGTATTTGACAATAGAGGCACTTTTTTGACTGCGTAGGCAATAGAATTTAGTTTGGATTGAAGTGGAGTGTACTTTGTATGAGCACTGTTCTGTTTCATTTTGACATGTCTTGATCTATATTTTCTCTCTTTCAGACTATTATGATAGCCTGTTCTTATCTCTGTTTATACGGTGGCTTGTTTGTCTTTATTTAAGGTTAAAGTTTGAGCAGAGCTCCACTGATGTGGAGCTTTTGGTCCTGTCATAAGTCAGGGTTTGGCAGTGTTTTGGAGCAGTTGTGCATCGGATAAGTCAGGCTGAATTTCCTCTTGTCCAACGGTATTTGTCTCTTGTCTCTTGTCTTCTTAAAGGTAATGTTTATTTGTTTTGTAAGGTGATGTAGTGGAGGACCTTAGTAAGAGCCAGGCATTGTGTGTCGTGGGTCTTTTTTTGGTTTATTGATGAATAACACTTTCCATAATAGATAAATATGCTCTTTAGGCCAAGCAGAGTCCGGATCCCTGCACGAAGACAAACAAGCATGAGCCTGCCCTTTCTGATATAATCGCATACTAGAGAGTAGGCCGGTGATTTTAGAACTGCAGCGAGTACGTCGATATCATGATATCAAGATGTTTGTGGTCTGTCCACGGAGAAAACACTAGCGCACTTCTTTGACTCCTAACTTGGGCACTTGTATTATATTCATGGCTCATATTTGACTCTCAATAAATGATAATAAATAGCAAATAAAAAAGTCTTATGACATTGAATGAAAATGTGTGTGCTAATGAAATGAGAACTTTCAGGGATGGTATATATACAATATCGTTCCTGTAATGAACAGAAATCATTAAAAGAAAAAAAATAGTAATAGGCGCACATTTGGCTAGAAATACAATTGCCTGTTTTATACAGTGTGATTTGTTTATTTTTATTGTTGGTTATTGAACAGCACGAAAACACGGAAATAAGATTTCCGTATTTACATGTGTTGTTGTTGCAAGGTTACACTGGTTAAGTGTATAATACTGTTAAGTGTACGGTTAAGTGTAATAATACATTATGAAATGGCAAACCTTCTAGGATAAGTTTTACCACGATAGTTCATCCAACATCACCTTCTGCACTTTCACTGTCGTTCATTGTGTGTTTACAATGTTCACAAAGGAGTTTGGTGTTAATGTAGCCTGCAAATTTTGAGTGTTTCATTATTTCATGAGCCTGCATTCATTTACTGTAGTTACAGAATTATGGTTGAAGGGCAGCAGTAAACGCTTGCTTTTGCTTTAGGGAGACGTGGTGTAGTCCATCACATCTGGGTGCATGGGAACACTCCCTTGTGAAAATGTCTACTGTTGATGTGGAAATAACATTTGGACTTTTACTTAATTTTGCCTATGATAGTTTTCCTTGTCGTCAGTCTGGGCGAATACATTTGTCATGTCCTGGCACATTAGGTTGCTGTTCCCGATGGTGAACAGTAGCATGAATGTTAATTCTTGACACACATTCTCTCGGCAACAGGGATTTATAAATTCGTCATAGAGTGGCTTGTTTTCTTATCTGTCTTCTGTGTGAGCCGGTGGGCTGATGACGTCCATGCCCTCTGGAGGAAATCTCACACAGACATTTGCATTTTTGATTTTGTAGAGTGCAGAGCATGAAGCTTGCTCACTACATCGAGGTTACTCCTGCTCTTGTGTGGATGTATTTATGTGTTATGATCCATTTTGTCTCCTTGGCTTCCCCCAGGAGACAGTAAAGCAGACAGCAGGCACTGGCCAAGGATATCTCAGGCCGAGGACAGGCCTATATACTTTCGTCATCAGTCTTTAATTCACCGTTCATTACAGTCAGAATGAAGACGAATATTTTATCTCACAGCCTTTGATGGCTGACAGGAAAGGTCCCATTTTTGTGTGAAGAAAGTTTTTTTTTAATGCTTTGTTTAGTTGATGTGCAAATGTTGTCTTTTTTGACTTGTCTTTGTAATTTTTTCACATTTCCACCACCCAGTCCTCCACCCTGCCCCCAACCAGCTGGTCCAGAGCATGCCAGATGGAGTCCGCGTCACGTTCAGCAGACCCAGTCGACCTCCCAACATTCCCTCTCCTCCTCCACTCATTCCAACCACCAAGCCCACAGACAAGCCCTCCTTCATCCAAGGCGGCTCCATCTCCCAGGTAAGACACCAGGGGGTTGATGGTATCGGTCTACTGGTGGACCCAGTGGAGCAACCATTTCTACACCACTGACACTGACACCAGAGTAAAGACAAAATGTTAAAGGTCTGCTGTAGAGGGTTTGACCCCTAGTAGCAATATGGAGCTGTTTTTCTATGACAGGGCCTCCGTGCACATGAATGACGGGACACACTCCGGCCAACGTTTAAATTTTCAATGTCAAAGAACATTTTAAGAGAAAGAGTAGAGTTTACAGCTTTGTAGACTCAAAGCATGAGCCAAGGTTTGTTGGTAGCACAGCTCTACTGAGATGTGTCATGTGTCGCAGTGTTTACACTGGGATCTCTTTGTAACAGTTGGCACAGATGTATCCGAGTAACTAGGTTCTTGTAAAAGCTGTATTAGTCTGGAACACAAGATCTGTTTATCAGCTGTTATCAAAACACATTACACAGTTTGGAAATGAATAACTGTAGCACATAAAAGATTATAGACACCTTTCATGAATACAGTGACCTGACCTTGAATTGCGTTGTTTGTTCCTGCTTTTCCAGGGAACTCCTGGCACATACCTGCCGTCCCATGCTGTATATGGGCCAGAGGGGACTAAAAGCACTGTGGGCTCCATCTCTCTGGGTCTGCCGCGACAGCAGGATCTTAACAAGCCTGGTAGGACAACAGACTGTCGCATTATTACACCATATTCTCATTTATGCAGTTCAGACAAGGCCCGACTTCTATTAAATCAAACATGACACAAACATAACAGCAGGCTTGTATGGAGATTTAGACAGACATTAAGTACCAAGCCATCTAGTTTAATGACACCTCTGAGGATTTTTAGAAACTGTTTAATGACATTTTGAGGGCAAATATGTTTTTACGTTACATCTCGTAACATTTTGCTAAAGCAAACTTTAATTGTATATTGAATTGTGTTCAAATATTAATAATATAGATCACCAATTGTACTGTTAAAATCTGCTGCATGTGTTTTGCTGGTTGTTGTGGTGATTTAAAAGTGTCCACCCACCACTAACCACCCACTAACCCTAACCCTATAAAGAAAGACAGAACATGGCGATCAACTTTTAATGTGAGATCACATGAATATTGTGATTGTATAAACTTGTGAAGGGGCGTTAGCATCACTGTTCCAATCTTGAAGCTGTGACGATTGTACAGAGAAAGAGTGTCAAATCCCATCCTGCATGCCCACATCTGGCTGCTTTACAGTCATTCCTCAGTCACAAAACAGGGGTGTCAGCTGTCTTAATAAGAGAACATGTAACTCAAATTAGGCAAATGAAATGTTTGGAGGAAGCTCAGCACAGATGAATTAATACATTGCCAGAACAATTAAGCGTATGTTGTGTTGAGGCTCAAATACAAGTTCACTGCTATTATCTCTACATAGGCCCGTGTGGATAAGGCTCTATCTGATTCCCACTGCTGCTGAACATAGCTGCTCATTTACATTGCCACCAAATATTGACTAAGGCTGTGAATCATTTATCCTAATTGCTAGTTAAGCTTCATATTGTATTTGAGAGGACTAAGGTCACCAGTGAATGGTTTGGCATACGGTAAACTGGAGCAAGAGACTGAATGTAGTCCCTTTTCTATTCATTGTGGGTCGACAGATGCAAATCAAGGCCCATCCCCACTTGACTGAACGCTCTTCTTTCCTCTGTAACTCTCCAGGAGTTGCAGTTCCATCCATACAGGACGGCAGAGGCAACCCAGGAAAGGTGGGCGAGGGTCTGCCTTTCAGAGGATCAATCACTCAGGTAATAAATGGATCAAGTGATTTTCTTTTTAGGGTAATAGAAGCCATGAATGGATAAATGGCAGACTTTTTCACTTGGTCATATATTTAAGGGAATGTGTTTTTGCTTTTTATGTTGCATTATATCTTTGCTCTTTTCTAAAATAGGGCACACCAGCCCTGACCCAGTCTAGCATTGCTGCTGACCTCCTGAAAGGCACAATGACAAAGCTGGCCACAGAGGACCTGAGCAGCCCAGACAAGACCAGAGGGGAACAGCTGACTAAAGGTCATGTCATCTATGAAGGCAAGAGTGGTCACATCCTCTCCTATGATGGTAGGTGCTTTGGTTGTTGACACACCAAATAAACCCAATGAGTATTTCTTACCAAAGTCAAAAACTAGATTATGAATTTTTGTGTCCCAAAGCTATCAAGAACCCCAGGGAAAACACCCGCAGCCCCAGAACAGGCCACGACCTGAAACGCACTTATGAAATGATGGAGGGACCCATGAGCAGGGGACACCCTGGCAGGGAAGGAGCTCCGTTTGAAGGTATTGCTTATGTGTAATTGAGTATAAACTATGTTTATACTGGTGCATCTGTTTCGTGTCAGAACAGACAAACAGACAGTGATGATGCTTGTTTGTTTGTCAGGGCTAATTAGCAGAGCATTGCCCAGAGACGGTCTACATGGAGATTCTAAGGAAAGACCACTGATCACTGGATCCATCATGCAAGGTAGCTAATTGTAAAGCTTGCCACATCTCCAGTAATCACTCACTGTTGCTAGTAGCATCAATGAGAATGGCATAATAATGAGAAAAATACTTTTCAAATCTTTCCAGGAACACCTAGAACTGCTGCAGAGACCTATGAAGATGCCATGAAATATGGAAAACAGATAAAGCGAGAGAGCCCCCCAATCCGCTCCTTCGAAGGGGGTATCGGGAAGGGCAAGCCCTATGAGGGAGGCAATACTATCAAGGAGATGGGACGCTCTATTCACGAAATCCCTCGGCAAGACCAAGCTGGCCAGGACATCTGCAAGGCCCCTGACCTGTCGGACAGGAGGGTTATGGAGGGGGCCATGTCTCAGGTAAGACGGTCAGAGAGCTGAAGGGGTGGCCAGGATGTTTATGTGGACAGCATTTACTACTGCCATTCTTCAGATCTGTACAGCGATCCATTGATGGAGCAATGTGTACCTTAAAGCTTTTGATATTGAGCTTGTATGTATATATTTATACATGTATATTGATATTAACCAGCGATGTCGATGACTGACCTGTTGGTCCTTCCATTTCCCAGATTCACTCCCTCAACCAGTCTGCTATCAAGCACAACGTAAAGTCCCTAATCACCAGTCCCACTAAGCTTCCCCACAGCATGCCCCAGCTCGAGGCCATGGAAAGAGCCAAATACGAGGAGAGCAAGGCAGTACGCCACACTTCTGTGGTCAACTCCACCACCTCCGTCCTGCGCTCTACACACCAGGAGGCTAACAAATCCCAGCTTAGTCCGGGCATGTACGAGGACGCCAATGCTCGCAGGACCCCTGTTAACTACAGCACCAACCCTGTGTCCAGAGGATCACCCATGCTGGGACGTGCTCCAGAGGGTATATTCATAACTATTTTATTCACAAACTATGTCATTTTAGGTTCTCAGCCATTCAGTGCCAATGTTACAACAATGCTAGTTAAAATGTGGTTTAGACATTTATCTTTTTGAACCAGGTCGTCTTATTTGCTCGCATAAGCATATTAGGAGTAATGTCTTATGTGCACCCGGCTGAAGGCATTAATCAATCAATCAATCAATCTTTATTTATAGAGCGCCAATTCATAACAGCGTTATCTCCAGACTCTTTCCATAAAGAGCAGGTCTAGACCAAACTCTTTAATAAGAGAGAGACCAACGATTCAGGAATTCAACATGATGGATTCAAGAATCCCCACATGAGCAGCATCAGAGATTAGATTAGGAAACAGTGACAGGAAGAACTCCCCTTTAACAGGAAGAAACCTGGAACAGAACCGGGCTTTCTGTCAGGGTTAGGGTTGGGTGGAGGTTGGACAGAGAGACAGAGAGAGAGAGAGAGACACCAAATTATGTGAACTTTTATTTCAGATTTTATTTTCTGTGACAGATGTACTGCTGTGCAATGATAGTAAGTTGTTGTTAAAATAAGCATGAACTAATTGGATGAGTCATGTGTGGTCCTCTCTCCTGCAAAGGTGGTATGAGCTCTGCGAAATCTGCTTCACATGAAAGAAAGAGTGCCATGACCCCGACGCAGAGGGACAGTGTCCCAGCTAAGTCCCCAGTGTCTGGTGGTGACCCTGTAGCATCTCACAGCCCCTTTGACCCCCACCACCGCCCTGTTGTTCCTGGGGAAGTGTACCGGCCCCACCTGCCTCCACATCTCGACCCCACCCTGGCCTTCAGAGTGCTGGATCCAGGTACAGAGTTTAACACGGTTTCTACCATAAGTACAACACAACAACAAAAGCCTTAACTCAGTCCCTGTTATTCATAGGCACTACATGTCCAGGATCTTTTTCAGCTATTGACGTCAGAAGTTGTATCTGTGTATCTGTGAGCCTTCTGTTCATGCGTTTTGTTTTTCTTTTTTCTTTCCTTCTGTCACCTGCTACAGCGTTCATGTTCCCCAGGCAGCCGTCCCCAACAGGCTACCACAACACCTACCAGCTGTACACCATGGAGAACACGCGGCAGACCATCCTTAATGATTATATCACTTCCCAGCAGATGCAAGTCATCCCCCGGCCAGACATGGCCCGAGGCCTGTCACCACGGGAACAGCCCGTCGCTATCCCTTATGCAGCTGGAGCTCGAGGTACGGCCCTCCACCAGCTGACCCTCTCTCACCTGCCACAACACCTGGCTCTAGTATGCAGACTGTGTGCTTGTGAAGTAGTGGCTACCTTTTCCAGACGCCCAGAAGCAAATGACCTGATCAAATTTAGCTGATTTGCTCATCATATTGGGGCTGCAACTGATTCGGCTACTACTCAATTTATCAATTGGGTACGGTCATCAAAATCTCCATTTGCTGAGTGGTTGCCTCTTACAAGTTGACCACTATTCCACTCCGTTTGCAGCCCTGTTTCTTATTGATCAAATCGTATTTGGGAGCACTAACAGACGAAGGTGATGGGTTACAGCTAAGTGTATACGGTGTTCATACATTCAGAAATTGATGGATCAGTTCTTGTTGTTCACCGTTGGCCCTTTGCTTCTGTCTGTAAAAGGGATTATTGATCTAGCCCAGATGCCTCCAACTATCCTGTTGCCTCACCCTGGGGGAACAGGTACTCCCACTTTGGAACGCATCGCCTACCTCCCAGGAGCTCAGCCCCCTTTCCCTCCTAGGGCTTTCAACCCAACCTCCATATCGCCAGGTGAGGACCCCTCCCTTCCCCACCCCTACACCTGTGTTCCCTTATCTTCCTTGCCAAGATCTCCGTGTTCCCTCACACCTATAAGAGTACAGCCCCGCACTGGCCGGAGGTGTCAAAGGTCCGTTGTGCCTGTCCACACAAGCGAGTCTCCCTGCAATCATAGTGGGAGGGACTGTTGAACGCCGACAGCGTGACTTTGTTTTGTACCTTGTATACCCTGCTCATCTCTGAATTGTTATCTGTAACATTGTTGTGTACAGTTGAAACTCTGAGATGCCTGTCTTGTAATTCTTGGTCATACTCAGCACAGGTGGAGATACGAATTAACCAAAGTAAGCCTTGAAGAAGCTCAATCACAGTGAGAAGTGGTCTGAAGTCTACAGTTGTTTCCATTTCTGTATGAGAATATAAAGTCATCTTTATGCTTTACTCAAACTAAAATAATCTAAAAGTCTTAATTGTAATCTGACATGTTTGAAGGCATTATGAATATTTTAGAGAGATATGCAGATGAAGCAGCCGCACTGTTGTTGACCCTGTGTGGTCTGTTGCACACATGGTTTTCACAGAAATGGTAAATATGGCAAATTCCTGAGATAGTGTATCACTGTGATTGAGCTGTGATGGTCAGAGTTGTCTATCACAGAGTTGCCAGCAAGGCTCATATATCTAAAAGAAGCCTGATCCGTCCTGCTGAGAACCCGTGCGAAGTGTATGTATAAATCTTGTGAGTGATGTCTGTCATTGTTGTCCTCAGGCCACCAGGCTCACCTTGCTGCTGCTGCTGCAGCCAGTGCAGAGAGGGAGAGGGAGCGTGACCGGGAGCAGCAGGAGAAAGAGAGAGAGAAGGAGAAAGAAAGGGAGCAGAGGGACAGGGAACGGGAGAGGGAGCGGGAAATGCGAGAACGAGAGCGGGAGCGGGAACGGGAGCGGGAGCGGGAGCGGGAGCGAACCAGTGAATACATCCGTGGAGGTGAGTTCTGTTTAAAACAGCAGCATGATTGTTAAAATCACTTTTTTGATATAAGAAATCTGACAGCAGTCTTATCTAACTGACAGGCATTACTGGTTCCATACAACATAGAATTACACAACATCTGATACATTTCCTGTCTTTGCTGACCTACTCGCTTGTTCTCTGCTATGCCCTATGTTATTATCTCAGTCTTTTTCAACGGTAGTAGTCAGTTGCATAGTTGCATAGTTAAAACATCAATAACAAACACATTGCACATTAGTCTTAGAATGAGCAGAGAATGAGTGTCAGGTCTGTTTTCAGTCCCGGTCAGTAGTGGTGTGCGATACCGCTAGATTTGGTATCATTCCGATACCTAGTAAATACAGGGCCGGTATCGCTGATACCGATATCGATACTTTTTTAAAAATTAAGGTGGATGCATCATCAATCTGAATCTGAATGAATTTTCATGACCTTTTTTTTTGTGATTTGCCTTTTAGATTATTAATCAGTTAAAATTCAGGAAAGAATTTGGACAAAGTTGATAAGTAAATAGAAAATACTTTATTATCGCAACAAAAGTTTTTGTTCAGAAACAACACAAAATAACTTGAGAACAAATGAAAACAAATTCTTTTTCAGGCAGTGTTCAGGAACTACAACACAATTATAAAACTAAATCTCTCCCTTCATTGCACTTCTTTCTGGATTATTTTCTTAAATAAACAAAGTCTACAAAATTATCACTTCACAACAAATATTGTAAAACATTTAACAAATTCTTTGTTCAAGTATCTTACAGCCTTTTTACAAATCGTACAACTTGCCGTTGTTTCATTTTCGGCCTGAAAATACAACCAAACAGCGCTCCTCTTTCTCTCTGCCATTCTCCTGCTCTCTGTGCTGTGTATGTCCGCCGCTGGCCGGGCCAGGCCGGTAGTGGTGGGCGGTGCTTGGTTGCCTGGCGCCGCCGAGTCACGTGACGGTACAACATCAAACACAAGCGAGGGGGAGGAGGAGCAAAGGGAGCCTGCTCTGCGCTGTGACAGCAGCAGCACTTAGAGACACACTGCAGCGGTTTCATTAAAGAGGTGACCTGGCTGTCGTACAGGAAAGAAACTGAAACTTAAGTATCGATCTCATTACATTGGTATCGATCAATACCGATACCAACGTTGGTATCGATATTATCCATATTTGGATCGATCCGCCCACCACTACCGGTCAGTATGAAGTTTGTGAGGCCGGGTCAGATTCAGATGGATCCCTCTCAGACTGACCCCAGTCTGGAAGTGAATGTGGAGAGAGCTGCTGGTCTCTAATTAAAACACTAGTAGAGAGAATTCATTCATTCATTCAGTCATGTACATTCATTGATATAATTTGTTAAAAAACGACTCAGGCTGTGTATACACTGCCTTACTCTTACTCTTACTCTACGCTGCAGATTTTTTGTCCTTTGTAAGGCTTTCAGAATGTTTTGATCACATAGTGGTTAGCGTCACTGCTGAAACCTTGTGCTGCTGTTACTGGGCATGCTGTAAAAGTGGAGTAGCTTAATACTGTCGTGATGTTTGAAACCCACTGTACAGAATGTTTCATGTACACGTGTGTATGTCAGGTGGACCAGAGCAGCCGGGCAGGCCAGGGAGTCGAGGTTATCTGCACTCCCCCTCTCCCTCACTCAGGACGCAGGAAGTAGTGGTTCAGCAGCGGCCGAGCATCTTCCAGGGCAAGAGCGTCATCACCTCTCTAATGTAAGTCTTAACCTATTCAAACTCTGCATTTACATCAGCTCACTTGCACTCTTTGTGTGTGCATGCATGTATATGCAGGGGTGTGTCCTCAGTTTATATATCTTAAAATCTTGGGAAGCTGTGTGTTTGTATCTGTAGCTGACATTAACACTCTGGACAGTAGACTTCAGATTCAGTAGTTGGGTAACTCACTTGTCTTTTAACTGAACTCATCCTGTAGGAAATATGGTTGATACCTTTATTTCTTTATTTTCTCTTAAGGCCCCATTCAGCGGCAGCGACGGCGGCAGCACAGAGTAACTCTCGCTACAGTACTGCAGCTGATGCTCTGGCTGCTTTGGTGGACGCTGCAGCCTCAGCTCCTCAGATGGACGTGGCCAAGGTGAAGGAGAGCAAACACGAACGAGACGACGACTTGTCCTCGTCGGCTGCAGCTCGAAGAGCAGCCAGCCTCTCTGAACAGCAGCAGCAGCAGGAGGCAGAAAGGCGATCCATGCAGTCATCATATAGTGCTATGTCTCTGCCCGGGGGAAAGCCCCATTCAGCTTACCCCGAGGGCCCCGGAGTCGGGGTTAAGGACAAGGGCCCTCAAACTTCAAAGTCCCGCATCGAAGAGGAGCTTCGGACTCGTGGAAAGACGACTATCACAGCCGCCAACTTCATCGATGTCATCATCACACGGCAGATCGCCTCGGACAAAGACTCACGAGAGCGAGGCTCTCAGAGCTCCGACTCCTCTAGCAGCTGTGAGTGGGTTGGATGAATGTGGATTAAGAGTAGCTGACATTATTCAGACTGCACATAATCATCAGTTAGCAGGGTGGACAAGTACAGTCATAAGTTTTCTTCTTTTCTTAGAGTAGACATGACCAAACCTTAAGATTGTGTCCTTTGCTTTGCATAAGTAGTAACTCTGTCCATACTTGTCCTGCAGTGTCATCCAGTCGATATGACAACACCAGTGCAGGAGCCATTGAGGTGATTAGTCCGGCCAGTTCCCCCGTCCAACCCCAGCAGGACAAACCAGAAGAAGGGCAACAACAGGCAGCAGGTATGAACGCACCAACTCAGCATTTCCATTTTTGGAACAAGTAGTCTACTGTATGATGATTGAATTGATTTGATGATTGTTTAACACATTCTGTACTTCAGGTCAAAGATGACATGTAACAGGTTTGCCAGTGAAGGCTAAATTTAGCTGCTTGTCAAGTAGAGTAAACATGCCATAGCTTGAATGACTTAACCCACTGACCTTGTCATGTGAGACACCATTCCTCTGCACCAGTCCCGTCACCAGACTCCCCTTGAAGTCATTCCTGTCACCTGCAAACAGGTGTTCAGATCAGCTGCTGCTAGCATACAGTGTATTGGCTCCTCCTGTCTTATCTCTCCTCACTTCACCCCGACTGTCTCGCCAAAACAACAACACCCTGTCCTTGCTGAACCCCACCAGCTGGCATGCGGACTTACGACATGAGTCGTTACCGGTCGTCAGGGGAGCCACCACAGCCCAGTCCCCAGCAGCCCCCCTCCTCCCAGGCTGACAGCTACTCCCAAGTCTCCAAGACTCTGCGGGTCATGACCTTAGCAGACCACATTTCGGTAAGAAATGCCGGTGAATCAGGCAAAGAAATGCAGCACGTACCAGACATGCATCCCATAACGCATCACATGTAACCAGCCTGGATTTGTGTCACTCTCGTCCTGCAGCATATCATAACCCAGGACTTTGCCCGGAACCAGGAACCTCCTCCGGTCTCCTCCTCCGCGTCAGCCACATTCCAGAGCGCGGTGCCATCTGTGTCCTCTTCAGGGCGAGCCAAGGCACCCAGCCGCTACAGTCCGGAGAATCAGGTCCAGACCTCACACCATCAGAGACCCACAAGTAGAGTGTCCCCAGAGAATGCCCCTGACAAGCCCAGAGCCAGGTACACAGGCCAGCCGGTTCACTCTGCAATAATCAGAGGGAGACTAATTTATCACTCATCTGCCCAACTTTTGTGTCTCTCTGCACCCCGTCCAGACCCGGCAAATCTCCAGAGCGAGGGGGCAGGCAGATGGAGAACTATGAGCCCATCTCTCCACCACAGAGCTACCAAGGCATGGACAAACAGGAGGCTAGCGGGCCTCCACCCCAAAGGAGAGAGGCTGATAACTCTGAGATCAGGTACAGGATTTCTACAGTTTGCAGCTCGTAGCTATGTGTCAATATCATCAATATCAAAACTAAATGTGAATCCATTTTAACTGTGTTGACACTGTTTAAAGGTTAATAATAGTTCATCACAGTAAAATGTAGATTGGAGGATTGTATTGGGATGTAAAGGCGTTGACACCTAGAATAACCAGTATTTCTAAATGTGATCTACACATTGCCAAAGTTAGTTTCCTGTTAACGCGCTGATATGGGACGCCCAACTGTATTAGACTGTAAATCAATTTATGATGTGCGCCCCCCCCCCCATTCAGCAGTAATTTGACATCCCAGTGGGGCTGACAGTGTTACATGCCAATGGTGTGTTGGCCCCCTCACCCCTTTGCTGTTTGACTCTTTGGCCTTTGTGTGGTTCAAGGAATGACTCGCGGTCCCCGGGGAGTGTCAGCTATCTGCCCTCCTTCTTCACCAAGCTGGAGAACACCTCACCAATGGTGAAATCCAAGAAGCAGGAGATCTTTCGTAAGTTGAACTCCTCTGGTGTCGGTGATTCTGATGTTGGTAAGTGGGTCTTTTCTTATCCTCCTCCTTCAAACTAACACGCATGTATCAGGCGATCTTTGTTAATATGTGTGCACGCAAAAACTTTTGTGTTTGTATGTAATTGCACCTCATTTTCAAGCTCCTCATATCGTTTTCACTCCATTTGTTGTCAGGCATTTGGTTTTTTTTCCACCAGCTAATAATAAATGATAATAATCGTCTTGCAGGAAACGCACAACCAGGCACAGAGATTTTCAACTTGCCTGCTGTTACCAGCTCCAGTAAGTAGCAGTGAAAGTCCCTCACACACTTTCACAGTTCACTCTAGGTGATGTCTCCTTTCTCATTGTGTGGTTTATTGCTTTGTGATCTGTAGGCAGTATCAACCCCAGGAATCACTCCTTTAGTGACCCAGCCAGTAACCTGGGCCTGGAGGACATCATACGCAAAGCCTTGATGGGCAACTTGGAGGAGAGACAGGAGGAGCACCAGGGAGGAGTCGGTGCCATCAACAACACACCTGGCACAGGCAGTGATGCCCGCCAGGAGGCCAACCCATCACCCAGTATGGGTAGGCACAAATGACATCCCTGCACATGTTCACATGTTCAGAAGATCTTGTGTTAGACATGTTGCTGATTTACACATTCTACCTGTTGTGGATCTAAAGGGAAGCAGAAACAGGGCAAAGCCAACAGCCGGAAATCCAAGTCACCCAACCTGGGCCAGGCCTACGCTGGAGCGGAGCGCCCCTCTTCAGTGTCCTCCGTCCACTCCGAGGGAGATTATCACAGACAAGCCCAAGCGCAGGCTCAGTGGAGCTGGGATGACCGACCCTCATCCGCAGGTGAACTGTCCAGCCTCTTGTAAAATAAAAGACCTGGAGCCGCTTCATTGTTCATATGTTTATAATTGTTTCTCTCCTCCGTCTCTGCTCAGGATCCATGCAGTTCCCTTACAACCCGCTGACCATGCGCATACTGAGCAGCACGCCACCCACCTCTATAGCTTCCCCCTCCATACAGAGCCAGCAGCAGCAACAGCAACCCCCGCCTCCAGCTGGAGCCCCGGTGGCCCAGCAGCGCGTGTGGCAGTCTCTGCTGTCAGAGCAATACGAGACCCTGTCTGACAGCGACGACTGAGCCCTGCCCGCTACAGCCCCAGTGACCAGAGGAGAGGCCTGCGTTGAGGCTTGTCTGATCACCCCCCTGTCCTAGAACTAACCTCGCACACTGGCGAGCTCGACATGTAGATGGGGCGGTGTCCTTTTTATTTTTGGTGCTATGGCGCCCCCCGGCTGTTAGCTAAGAGTACAAGCAGCAGCCTGCGACAGGCAGGGCTCTCCAGAACGAGACCTGCTTTTGGTCTGGAAGCACTCACCCAGCCTGTCGGGGAAATAAACAAAAGTCGACTGAGGGGACGGCACGAGTTATTGTGAAGATGAAGAAGAACTTAATATGTAAAAAGAAACGACATAAGAGACTATTTCTGAGTTTTGTTTGATTTCTGTAAAGATATACCTTGTCTTTAAGAAAATCATTGTATGTAAATAGAGTAACCTTTTGCAGTGTTTTTCTTAACTTGACTATTTCTTATTTTAATGTCGCTTTTAAATTGATCCACTTTAAATGGGAAGAGTAGGGGTGTAATCTTTAATATCACAGTTGGTCTCTCCCGGTCCACCCGCCCACCCCACGTCACCTGACACCCACTCTAATATTTTTACCATAGTGACGCTAAGAGAGACCGGACCTTTGGTTTGTACTTGACCACGAGTGGAGCACAGAGATTCTGGCTCCCTGTGCGCCGTCTACCAAGCACCACCAGAGCCTGAACACCGTGGACATTCGAGGATGAAACAAAACACAGACTAACATTTCAAACAGCATTGATATTTGATGCATGGATTGTAACTATCAGATGGTAGAGGTATCGTCTCACCCCGTTCTGGACAGAGAAATGTCTTCAAAACAAGTTGAGAACACTGGTGTCATAGCAGAAAGGTGAAAAGTCTGAAATAAGCTTAATTTTGCCGGAAAAAGATATCCTTATGACTACTCCTGGACCCCGTCTGAATAATGAGTGAGCCAATGTTTTTTTCGTTTGTTTTTTTTCTTTCAATAGAGCCATGGTGTGTCACATGTAGCTGTCTCTCTCTGCAGTTTCCAGCCTGTCCAGAACGATCTGCTCTGCAACGTTGTCATGGTTAAAAGAAAACAAAAGTGTGTCAGGTTTTGCCATGCCTTGTGACTTGAGAAAGAAGGCAGCTTTAACTAATTTTCTCAGAGATATACGTTGGTGTTTGATGTTTGTATTTGTTTCTGTAGTCCCTCCTTATTCTTCTTTTTTTCTCTTTTTTTTTTTGATACTGTCCTGACAAAAATCTGAACTCTGTAAATTGTCTTTCCAGTACACAAGAAGACAAAACTAACCAAACATAAAGAATGGTCTGCACCATTGTTGCACTTTTTTGCTTTGTAGCTTTTGACAAAAAAAAGCATACTACCTGCTGTGTAACTTATTCAACCTCCAGCACAGGAGTATACTAAGATGTGCTTTAAGTTTTCCCCACCACTCGCAGAAATCTGGATGTTATGACTTCTCGTCTTTTCTTGTAGCTGGTACATGATTTCGTAGTGTGACACTTGCATCGCAGTTACAGTTTTAAGTGTATGGTACCGTTAAATGTTTAGGAGTTTGCTGTCATGGTGATTCAAAACCATGACCACTTAATTTCTGCTTTCATTGTGTCAATCAACCGGCATAAAGCTTTGAATATAAATTGTACTAGGTCAACTTCATAAATGGCAGTAACGTTCCTTCACAAGTCTTTTTTGGATATGTGGAAAAAAAAATACAATATTTAGGCTTTTTCAGCTTTCACTTTGCTCAGTTAACAAATCCATTCTGCTCTAAACTTGATATTTCCTTTGTTCCTTTGATTTTGAATCATTTGTCATAGCACATGTTCAGATTTTTATTTCCTGTCATTATCAACATCTGTGTTGTTCATCCCGTTGAGATGGGATGCTATGTGTTTACAAAAGCAATGACAAAAAAAAAGTTTACAAACTTGAATCTTAAAGAAATCCGACATGAAGCCGAAAAAGAATTGGAGCATCTTTTCAGCTCTCTATCAAACACACAGTGGTGACTTTTTCTTTTTGTCTTTTTGAAATTGAGACTTGAAAACCCGTGTATCCTATGATGTTGAAATGCAATGTTTGTATCGCACAATGTCTCTTAGTAGGCTATTACAAGAGTTCAGACCAATCAAATAAAGTGGATCAGTTCTCCACCACTGAAAATGTGCAGGTTCTTAATAGGTGTCGTGTGTTCAGTGACTGCCTTTCCTCCGGTTGATGTTGCCCTGTTGGTACCCAGTGGCTTTACTTTCCTGCAGGCCTGCTGCGGCCTATGAGCTACGAGGTGACTCCGTTCGTGACGCCTTACAGAAGCTAACTGCAGTCAAGTTACTGTGTATTCATAATGTAGTCCTGTTCATTAGTCGGAGACCGGCTGCCTTCCTTTAAGTTGATGCACTTGAATCGACCTTTGGCTTGTCAGACACAGGCAACTGTTAAATGACACCAACAGTAACATGTCAGTGGTCTAAGTAGGTTATAGTAGTAGTTATACATGTGTCTGGCTGTCACATGCCACAGACCATTTCAGGGACAAGAGCAGGTTATAATGTCACTGTACACGGTATGGGCTGTAGTCCTAATCGCTGCAGAGGAACTCTGAAGGTGGATCGTGGAGGAAGAAGCTGCTCTTTAGTCCAGAGCTCCGGTTGCTGAGGTGCCACGGTCCTTTAATGCTCTTTGGCCTGTGAGCAGGTCCACATATTACCGATCTTCTCCTTCTTAACGGGGTCTCAAACAGCCTGTCGGAGGGTATCCAACAGTTTCCTCGGACGCTGTTTCTACCACAAGGTGTTTCTATGTTGGCAGCAGCGTGAAAATGACAGAGGTCCAAACCGGAAGTCGTAATATTTTGGTCGTACCTCATTGGCTAGCGGAGTGGACTACTTCCGGAAACAAAACTGTGAATATGCGGTCGTTTCTACCGCAGGTAGCTGAACAGCTTTTCCGAGATATTCAAAAAACATACCAGGAGACGTCTCAAAGTAAGGCCAGAGCGTGACACGGAGTTTAATGTGACAGCTGGACAGTTTTAATGGTAACGTAGCTGTGCGTTAGCACTGCTAGCTAACAGTCGGTTATAGCAGAATGTGACAAACTCACTTTTCTCTCTGAGCAAACTAAACTCATCATTTGTCAGGCGGAAGAGTTAACTTTTCTTTTCCACCGACCAAAACGCAGCTGTCGTGGCTCCACGGTAACACTGGTCCAGCATTTGGTAGAGTTTGACAACAGTGTAGTTTTGTAGAGAGGCTGCAGGTGGCGCTGCTGTGACACGTGTCAACCTCTGAGCTACAACCTCAGGATTTCCCAGGTAGCAGCACGCTGGTGTTGCTGCAGACAGTACAGGCCAGACACCAGGACACATGGAGCGCTTCCACCCCAGTCAGAGCACAGGTGTAGCCTTGGCTCTGCCACGGTAGGCTCCTTCACTCCCAGGGTCCTGGTCATCGGTGGAAAAGCTCAGGTGGTGCTAATAATATTAACAATGGCCATGTTCTGTTCCTGAGGCCCACGGAGCCATGACCCCAAAACAGAAGCAGCTAAATGGAATTTAGCCATCATATGTCTTTGTTATTGTGACACCTGTGCTGCTGTGATAAAGGCCTATTGTGTGTGCTGGCTCACTGTGATGGCTTACTGAGACAATCACATGGAACTGAGCCGTCATTCATTTAAGTCATTTACGACTGGCTTTGAAACAGGCCCATTGGTAGTTTCATGAACGACACGTCGAACATGAAGATGAAGCTATAAGTAGCTAGATTCTTAACACCGTGTAGAAATATGTGATTAAAAGCAAACACTTGTTACAGATGTTACTACTATCTAAACTAGCAGTGGTCAATGTGAACAGAACATAATGAAGTGAATGTGTGTGTGTGTATAAAACCTTAAAATGACTAACTGCAGCCATCAGACAGTGAAAAGTACTGTTCTCTCTGTTCAAACCACAGAATAATGCATCACAAAATGAAACCACCAGGCAATCATGTCTTGGCAGAGTTCTCCAGTAACTAATAAACATTTATTAAGAAGCAAAGCCAAGACAAACAAGTAGAAGTAAAGGTCCTGTCTGTGTATCTAAATATAGTATCTTTAGCTTAACATCAACACAAAAAGTGGAGCAGAGTGGAGCGGTTGCTGCTCCACGGTTCCATACACTTAGCTTCAGACATCAGATACTTTAACCACGACCACCAAGTCATGGCCGAAGTGCTCATCACCCTTTTTGAATAGATTTTTGATTGTGTGTTAAAAAACAACATGAAAACACATTTTAAGAAATGTCTTTCTTTGTCCCTTTTTTGCAGTTCCTGACGACCTGCTCATTGCGTAAGTGTCAGTGTTATTGTCGCCATCACCCATTGACTTCCATCACAGATATTTCTCACTAACTCTGCCACCAGTGACATTATATTTGCTTCTCATAAAATTGTGTGATTTTTAGGCTATGCATAAATCTACTAATCCCCCCGTTTCTGATTTCTGATCTCAGTAAAAAGGCACATGACTTAATCTGAGTGGGTGTGAGGGAGGTTTTTGCCAAAGTGACGGAGCACTGAGACACATGATGCTGCTCTGTGTCTCCACGGAGACATTTCCTGCCATGGTGGTTTACGTTACTGAGAGTGAAGGGGTGCTCACTGTCTGGGTCAACACGGCCACATCCTGTCTGTTTGTCAGGAAGCCGCTGGTTCAGGGGCTCCTCATCACACTCTGTGGTAAAACACAAGCAGACAGGATTCCATTTTCACTATTGATCCCCTGGTTTTCTCATCTGTAATCCACATTAATGATTGCTAATGAAAGATAATGGCAAACTAAACACGAGTGTTTCACTGCTTATTGCACTGAAGATCAGTGTAATAATCTTACATGGTATTTTCCATGATGTTTTCTATATATATTTCAAACCAACTTTAAAGAGGTTTAGTGTAACAGGGAAGAGGTGGCTGTACGAGGCAGAAATGCTGCTTCTTGTACTGACAGTAGCCCCCCAAACAAGCCTGCACACACACACACGATTTTCATCTTGTGGACAGAAGTGCAAAACGCGTTGATGTCTGTGCGTCTTTCACTCGTTTCCTCCCTCATGTCTCTCAGGATGAAGTTTGTCTTCGGGCCTTGTGCGCTGCAGGCTTTGGACCTGGTTGACCAGCGTTCAGTCACCTGTGTGTCATCTCCCAGTGGGCGCAAAGCATTCCAGGTCAGTCTGTCTGCCTGTCTGCCTGTCTGCCTGCCTGCCTGCCTGCCTGCCTGCCTGCCTGCCTGCCTGTCTGTCTGTCTGTCTGTCTGTCTGTCTGCCTGCCTGCCTGCCTGCCTGCCTGCCTGCCTGCCTGCCTGCCTGCCTGCCTGCCTGTCTGTCTGTCTGTCTGCCTGCCTGCCTGCCTGCCTGCCTGCCTGCCTGCCTGCCTGCCTGCCTGCCTGTCTGTCTGCCTGCCTGCCTGCCTGCCTGCCTGTCTGTCTGTCTGCCTGCCTGCCTGCCTGCCTGCCTGCCTGTCTGTCTGTCTGCCTGTCTGTCATCGCTTCAATATCTTCCATAGCAACGTAAGGAGAGCAACAAGACGGTGAGGGTTTTAGAGAGTTAACGACTAAAGATGAGCACAGTGATGCAGGGTTTGATTGATGATGTTGGGAAAATAAATCACCTCAGTCAGTTGTTAGACCTTCATTTTCTGATCAGTCCTTGAGTCTCTGTCATCCTCCAGTAGTAAAATCAGACAAACACACACACTGCTGTGTGTGTGCCAATTGAATACAGTGACTCTAAGGTCACACTAAAAGGTGCTAATTTGCTCAGGTTTGACATATTGGTAATACTCCTGTGAGTTATATTATAATACCTCATTACAAATGTATCACTACAAACTGGAAAAAAGGGAGTGCTTTTGAATAATGGAACAAATACTATTCCCCCTGTGTTAAATGGTCTGTATTTGTACAGCACCTTTCTAGTTGTTTCAACTACTCAAAGCATGACATCCTCATTCACCCATTCACACATCATTCATACAGGAGGAATGTAATTTGGAGGAGACTATTCTGCTTCAGGAGCTAGTTGGGGTTCAGTGTCTTGCCCAAGGACGCATCGACATGTTGACCCATAGGAGCTGGGGATCGAACCCCCGACCTTCTGATTGAGGGACGACCCGCTCTACCGCTGAGCCACAGAACGCCTCGTACCAAAGAAGAATGCTCCTATTCTTTACTATGAGCTCTGACCTGAGTCATCCCGGCCCCAAAGTTAATCTCAGCAGGATATAGTGGACTGCCTCGTTTCTCCCACCACAAGTCACTCTGAGGTCGTGGTCATTGTGACCCAAATTTCCTGTAAACTCCTTCAGGTTTTATGAAAGGAACTGTAAAATACAGTGCAGCTAAATTAGGATGCGGGTTCTGTTGTGTTGGGACACTTTCAATGGTTGGCGTTTTCATTGTTTCACTTCATTCCCCTCAAGGCTGTTTGTGGTCCGTGACAGTGACAGTCACATGGTGTTCTTCTTTCCCTTCGTCATGATGTTGATGTTGGAAGATGTAGTTAATTTTTATCATGTTTGGCAGTTGTGAGTGTTGCTCCTGTGATCTGAGCTGCTCTGTTTTCTGTTGTAACAGTGATGCATTAAGTGAGATCTGAGTTCACGTAGCGTCTGCGTCAAAGCTAGGCCACAAATATTTAGCTTTCCCTGCTCTGACTCTCCGTTATAACCTGACAGGGGGGCAGCTGTTAAAAACCAACCAGAACACGGCTGGCATGGCATTAAGATATCATCACTTCCACGAATGTAAGCAGGTCTCTGACTTTTCAGGAATACAAGTTGGAGGAGGTGAAGATGTGGCTCTGACGATCAAAGGACATGTCATGACAGCCATGACCTCTCAGATTGGAGGGCTGTGAGCTTCCCCTGTTGACAGGCCGTATTTGGGCAGCATGTGGCAGCACTGTGAGTTAGAAGAACACCTTTAACCCTCTTGAAGGCAGTGACGACATTTTGGGGAGCAGTGGCTCATTTAAAAATAAAGCCCCGCTGCAGTTAGTCATCCTTACACATTTCCTGTAAGCTGGGGAGAAGTTGAGGGAGCAGATTTATCTCATCAGATCAAAAGGAAAAATCTTTTCAAAGCAGAAATGAATTTTCTTAAATGTTTTTCAGAGAATCACCACACCCATGTTTTATATACACATATATATATATATATATATATATATATATATATATATATATATATATATATATATATATTATTACATAGATAACACACAGCTTATATGAAGTACAGTCACTTGCATGCTAGCTGGGCACCGTGTCAAAGAGATACTGAAGTAGTTGATGAATTAACAAATTCCACCATTTTTGTCATTTCCTGTAAAGCCTGTGGGAGCCAACTGAGTGTGGTTTTGGTCTCCTCTGTCCTCGTGAGAGCGTGACATTTTACTTGTGGGATTTTTCACCTTATCTCATTTGCAATGTACAGTGACCTTTTTGTAGGCGATGTTGTACTGAAATAGGAAGTAGTGAGTAGTGTATTGTCAACAGTAATGAATTTCCAACTGTACAAACTGAACACTGTACCACCAAACATTTACAGGCACCTACAAAAATGAGCATTCGCTGTTTTACTGTTTTGTACTATCGTAAATTTAACTTCTCTGAGTTTTGGACTGTTTATATGATGTCGAATTAAATGACCTGTCTGGGACTCGCTGGACTGTACAGTTGCATAATACAGTAGGAAAAAAAACTAGCTCATGTGATTTTTTTGATCTCTTTTTCCGGCCTGTCTGTGGCAAACAGAACAAGAATGAATCCTTAAGGTGGTGAAAGGAGCATCTGAGATGAAGCTGTGCCAACGGGAGCACCTGGTTGTGAGGAGAAGCAGCTGAGAAGGGTCTCAAATCTGTTTGATCTTTTCTCCAGTGGCATTCGTTTGCCAAACCATTCTCCTAACAGGAATGTAAAACAAACCCTATGCGGCATGGAAGAAGGCTTTTTAGCGCTTCAAGTAGCTCATCGACACACACACACGCAGACAAGCAGGTCTTGAAGCACTTGGACACAGTATTAGTCTGCCAAAGACTCACAGAGGCGATGCAGATGCACAGTATGGAGCACTGCCACTGGGGCTGTGTCTGTCTCAGTGGACAGAGTTGGGACGACCCTCCTCCAGAGCTACGCTGAGGCTTTAACTCTCGCTGTTCCTTCTGCCGCGACTGAATGGCACGTCTTGATGTATAGTGTTGTTTTGAGGAAACCTGGACTCCTGCCAGGTAGCGCAGACCTACAGTTTGGGGTGTCGGTTGAGGATGTTAGCTGGCAGCTTTGCAGCGTGAGCTGCAGCAGAGCCACATAATCTACGACGACAGCAGACAACAAAAAGGGCCTGAGAGTGAGCTGGTTCTCAATGAACTTGGCTCTTTGAATCTGTAGCGGACCTTGGCTTGGTGTCTCTCTCCTGATCCTGCTGTTCATGGCACTTTATGCATCTTCGCTGAGGTACTTTGAGTCCATGTAATTGTTTCTTTCATGCCTTATTTATTATGAGGTGTCAGGCTGAAGCAAAGAGAGATTTTTGCTCCGTAGGTCACAGGAAAAGGTAATTTATCGAAGCGCTGGAGAATAATGGAGCCTGCTCTAACATCTTGGGAGGCATTAGTTAGTGTGAAGTGTCAAGCTAATCCACCAATTTAATGTCCTCATGTGTCATGTGCATGAGGATGAAACTTAAATCACTGTCTGTAGTTGGAAGTCAGCGGCAGCATCATGGACGGGACGTACGGGCTGTTTAAAAATGCATCATTTCTATCTCGTCTCCTTCAAATAACTAATGAGAAATGAAAGTTGGTAGAGGCAACCTCAGCTTCAACTCAAGCCCTGAATCATGCAAAAAGACGATTGAAGTTGGGACATTCTGGTGATTGTGGACTGTGACGTGACCCTGAAACAGCTTTGAGATATTCCACCCAAATTAGTTTACTTAAAGGGACGGCTGTGAATGAGAAGGTCTCTGCCTTTATCCCAGTACAACAGCATGACTGCCCTCATAATGTGTGAACAGTTGGATTTCACACATGCAGCAGCTGCAGGGCTCGTCTCCAGGTGACATCAACACCAGTCTCATCTCACCGCTGTGTAACTTCAGGACGAATAGTTTTCAAATTCACAAGTAGGAATGATGTGAAAATTAGAAGAAAAATGAAAGACAGTTTCAGAAGAGGAGTTTTTTAGGTGATGTGATAAAAAGGCTGTGGAGAGAGTAGGAGGACATAGAGAGTAAAGAAAGAAAGAGAGAGAGAGCGACGTACTTGGAAACATGTGGGTGTCTCCACTGCTCAGACTGTCGGAGCTCAGCCAGTCATGTCTGAACTAGTCGAGGGACATTTGGGATGTGGCAACGAGCTTGTTTTCCTCCGCTGCTCTTCAGCTGCACCACAAGCAGCTGGCTGCCAATGCAAACAGCATTGTGATCATACTTGACTTGTGAACCTGCCCCCTTATAACGAAACGACTCACACTTGTCTCTGTCTGTGGTCTTTCAGATAAGGTCGATACACACGTGCTTCGCCTCATACAGTATGTAAATGTGCTTTGCATGAATCTGTTGCAGGTTATGGGAGGCTCGGGCCGTTTGTACACCTGCTTTGTGTCCTGTCACTACTGCCCGTGCCCAGCCTTGGCCTACACTGTGCTCCGCAGAGATGAGGGCCTGCTGGTGAGTCTCCCACAAACTGTTCCACACAATGAGGGCTGCATATGGAGCCTCAATACTCTTGGCACCAACCAAAACTGCCAAGTATGAAAGGCCAGCACTGATTGCCTGGTCAGATTTGTATTCTTCTTAACTTCTACTTTGATCAGTTTCTGATTTAAATCGTAGGTGAATGTAAATGAAGACCAGAGAGTTGTAAACGAACATGTTTATTTTCTTTAAAGGAACTCAAAAAGTATCTGAGGAATCATATTGCAAGAGCATAGCTTAGGCTTCACAAGTGGGGAGGGCATAAAAAGTCAGGTTATTCAAAAAGAGGCATGTCAGTGCTATTTCTAGCATTTGACATATTTTGTATTTTTTTATAAATATTTCATATAAAAAGTAGAAATGCTGTCAATGCTGTCTTTTCAACACTATTTAAAATCACATTTAGTTTTCGTTGATTCGGTATGAAGTATTGTGTGTGTATCTTGACACGAAAGAGCACTGTCCTTTACTGTCATATCTAATTTGATATTTGATTGATGTTCAATCAATCAATCTTTATTTATAGAGCGCCAATTCATAACAGCGTTATCTCCAGACTCTTTCCATAAAGAGCAGGTCTAGACCAAACTCTTTAATTAGAGAGAGACCAACGATTCAGGAATTCAACATTAAGGATTCAAGAATCCCCACATGAGCAGCATCAGATATTATATTAGGAAACAGTGGCAGGAAGAACTCCCCTTTAACAGGAAGAAACCTGGAACAGACCCAGGCTCAATGTGGGCGGCTTCTGTAGGGGTCCGTGTTGGGTGGAGGTTGGACAGACAGAGAGAGAGAGGGGGGGGGGGAGACAGACAGAGAGAGAGAGAGAGAGACAGAGAGAGAGGGGGGGGGGAGACAGACAGAGAGAGAGAGACAGAGAGAGAGAGAGAGACAACACAAACAGTAACCAACGTACTAGCAGTGACTATAGCACTGACAATAGGAATGTGACTAACAGATTAGCAGTATGATATTATTGAAAAACATGACGAGTGGCCGACGATCCACAGCAGTGATTCATGAAGCAGAGAACCACATCAGCAGGACCAGGATCCACAGGATCCACAGGAACCTGAGAGATGAGAAAGCACAGAAAGGCTCCGGGGAAGATACCAAGTTAGAGGCAGACATTTGGCTGACATGAGACATAACGATGGAGAGGAAGAGGAGGATAGAGAATAGAGGAGCTCAGTGCACCATAGGAGTCCCCCGGCAGTCTGAGCCTATAGCAGCATAACTAGGGGCTGGTCTAAGGCCTGAGCCAGCCCTTAAATATATGCCTTGTTCAATTGTAGCACCTTTTTATGATAATTAGACTGAGATGAAATGATTCATTAGATTAGAATGTTTTTCTGTATTTTGTTTAGCCCTGAGTAGTGCCTGCAGGTACAGTGGTACAGTAGGGTTAGGGTTAGACATGGTACATGACATGCTCCTGCACTGTGAGCACAAGATATCAACATTTTAACCTCCTCCTCTGTTTTTCTCTGGGTAGTAAGAGGATGTGATAGAAATAGTGCTTTTGGTAGTATCAAGAAACCTTTAAAAAAAAAAAAGAGCCTACACAGAAGGTGACAAACAAAGTGTCTTGTTGGGGTTGAAGGGTGTGTGAACACCATATATGGTACACCGTGTATACCGCAGTATATTTACACACACAGGCATGAAGGCTGTTTCTCAGCCATTGTGTCTTGTCAGTCAGGCGTGAATCCTGGAGAAACCCGTCACCCAGTCAAAAGTGAGACGAAGCGCATGTTGAAATGAGTGCAACAGATGTATTGTGGTCAGGTCATGGTCTTGTCTGGTCACTGAGGGGCGTCTCCGCCCTGACTGACTCTGTGCTCTAAATATCTGCAAGCAAACAGCCTCTGCTCACCCTCCCAATATCAGGAAGACTTGATTCCCTGGAGGACGCTGCTAAAATCAGTGTGAGAAACGGAGAGCTGTAGCAGACCGTAGAGACTCCACGGGCACATCAGCACCACTGATATCATTCCCCATGAAAAGACAGAAAAATAAACCGCCTCAGCAGACTCCAGCAACCTTTCCAGCTAGCTAGATGAAGCTGGAGTTAACCTTGTGTTGTTACATTCAGAAGCTAAAATGTGGTGCAAGATAAAGATTATGATGAATCAGGTTTTAACATTAATCTCCAGTCCCAAAGTCCAAACCATATGGCACTCGGTAGTGAGTTTAGCCATGCAGTCTGCAGTCTGCTCCCCCGCTGGAGCCACTCATTCAGGGGCTCTGCATATTCCAGTGCGACTGGATAAGGCCGAGCCAGGTCCACACTGTTCTGACAAGCTTAGGACGGATAAAGGAGCTCCTCCACCAACAGCAGACAGCCATGTGCTAAAGATCAGCGTCAACAGGAGACCCACGTAAACTTTTGTACCTTTGTCCTTTTCACCGCACTTCTTGGATTGTTGCTTACGCACCACAGACGTGGTGTCGCAGAGGAAAACTCATTTATAAGGCAGAGAATAGGCTGAGGGTGAAAACAAGTCAATGAGTAACATGTTAATGTTGATAATAATGAATGTGTTCAGTGACACACATTTAGCTACTGGAGTCTTCACACAATGATCTACTCTCACAACCTTAACCACATGTGCTTTTCATTCATAGAAATGTTTATGCATTGATGTAAATATCGGGAATTGTTCTGGCATTTACTTTGTGACTATTATCCTGAGACTCAGTGGAAACTTCCCAGCAGGTCAGAGCCAAGCAGGCCTTTTCTAGTCCAATATGTACCCGAGTCTTTGAAATGACTGAAGTGTGTCCAGGGTGTTCCCGTACATCTGTTTGATTAAGCCCGTCGTCGTGTATTCACTCTGTGTCTTCTCTCTTTTCTGTCAGTGCAAACACATCCTGGCAGTCTACCTGTGCCGGGCCATGGGTGTGACCCAGCAGGACAGTGTGTCCGATCAGCAGATGTCCATGCTGCTGAGCGGGACCGCAGCCCCGTGACCCCCAGGTACATTCAGTACTGCGGGCGGACCAGAGCCGGTGCTTTAAACGGACTACCAATGGCTCCCGCGCTGTCATATGTCTCTGTGAAAGACACCAGATGTTGCTTTATGTGTGTTTTCTTTTGGAGGAGCTCTTATTCTGTTTCCAGGGAAACGGCATCTGTTCATTGAGCATGTGCCGCTTTATTTTTAGACACTTTTTATCTGAGGCAGCATCCATTAGGGGAGAAGTGAGCGCCTGCATGCTGAAGTTACTTCATTTTAAAAACACGAGCACTGTGGTCGCTCTGCTCAGGTCAGACTTTATCGCCCTGCCCGCTTAGAGCGGCCGATCGAGAACCGTTAATGTGACAGACCGATAGAGACTCCAAAAGTATGACGTCGATCGGATGAACAGCTCTTGGTGTCTGGGAGGGACAGACATACGTACAGAGGTTCCTTCCTTTACACTTTACTCTGTTTCATTCTTAAATATAAACTGCTCTGTGATTTAAAATTGAAATGTGAGGAATAAAGACCGCTGTGTAACAATATAAACATTGCCTTTATTAACAAAATAATTCACCGTACATACAGATTGCATCATGTTAAATAGCAGTATCAGTTCGCAGTCGTAGTTTTGTTGAATGAAAGAAAGAATGGCCTGTGGAAAGGTTGAACATCAGCTTGACCACAGTAGATGTTTTCCTGATTAGTGACAACACTACAGCACACTGACAGATAGGTACTTCGGAATGAAAGGCAGGAATGTTGAATGAGATCAACTTGTTATTGTCCGTCTTACCTTTAAAATTGCAAAGAAGGCAACAGTTTGACATCAATTAATAGCTTGTAGAAAGCCAGACACCTACAGTACTTATTTTTACACGTCAGTCGACAAAGGAAAGAATACAACTTTACAGTGCAGTTACAGTATAGATGTCTCCATTGGAATGTACTAAAGCTTTGGCACACTCCTGTATTTTAGCCCTTGGAGTCAGTCAGAAGTGGAACACTGGACACAACGGCCAATGAGGGGAGATAGCAAAGCAGTAGAGGCAAGTGCTCAACTTAAGAACACTTGTGAAACACCAACACAACATGGTTCAACACCACCAATGAAGCACACCAAACGGGAATGAGTCTAAAATGTCAGTGCAATGTGTTTTCATCTCTGCAGTGATGGCTCTCAGGTGACCACGTTCACCCTCGTGTTTTTTCACATACATTACAACACTCCAAACTAAACTCTGCTTGGCTCTGATTCAATTCACAAGACCTTTTTTGTGATTCATCAGCTCTCTCTCATAAGCTCAACAGGAAACAGGAAACCTGCAGAAAGCATCATGTGCTTGAAGGTTTGACTTGATGGAAAGCAGTGCTGCAGCTGTGCTGCCTCAGACTGTGATGCTGCATACAGGCAAGTGTCGAATGCAAAAGAAATAAGGGAATGTTTTGCTAGGGTTAGCTGCTTCACTTATACAGTAACTATTTTCAGGTTCAACTGGACTTTGCCTGTCTATGCTACACGGGAAGAGTAAGGTCTTTTGGCTCATCGAGAGTTTGATTAAAACGTGTCGTCAGTGCAACATATTTAGAGGTTTGCCCAGTAAAACTGCATTGTTTTCTCAAATCAGTCCAGTCAGTGACTTGGGCAGCTTAAGGAGGAGAGCCTCAGACTCCCAGCTGAGACCGTCTGAGGGGAGAGGGGCTGTCAGCTGGACTCCTGAGGCAGTGACATTCAGAAACACCCCAGTCATCAAAGCAGTGGTGCTTTATGGCGTCAGAGCCACTAAATACATGTGTACCAGAGGCGTGGATGAAGAGGATTCATGTCAATTGCATTGATTTGAAGTATCATCTTTGACATTGGCTCGTCTGTTTACAGCATGCCATCACATCAGTCACTCCCCCACGTCCTGAGCTTTTGTCTTGTTAACATGGAAATGATCCGGAGCACCACTGCAGATGCGTTTAGCTAAACTACTTCTTATGTTTGGGTCTAAGTGGCTGAATCAGATCATGAATCAGGGAGGCACTGTATGCTTGCTGCGGTAGTCACCTAGTACCGGTGTGTGGACGTACGCCGATTGTCCACTGTCCCTTTGCTTTTCAGAGAAATAAAACCCATTTACTTTATTTTTGCATGCTAGCACCTACGTTCATCCAATAGAAAACTCAAATTTGAACAATACTAAGTGTGTTATCAATACTAACACTACAGTTATAAACTCAGAGTGCAGCAGAGTAGCAGGAGCCACAGTTCACTTGTTACGAGACAAGAGTGAGGAGAGTTGACCAAAAAGACAACGGCTGAGGATTTGGTGTCAAAGCAAGAAGCCAAAGCTTTTTGGTAATACTTTGGATTTAAAGGGAGGATCTAAATATCTAAAATTAAAGATTAAAGTGATCACTCTACGCCCAGAAAAGATATTCATCAATGATGCTCAATATCTGTAATCGGCCATTGGGGGGGGGGGGTATAATAATTTCCTTGCCGTGGCAGACCCCCCGTGGCTGCACAAGATGGGCCATGGGATAGGAAACGTATTCATATTTTCTTGTTTATGTCGTAGTCTCCCCTTTTTCTTCCAGTAGTGTTTTCCAATATGTGTGCGAGTCCCTGCTGTTTCTGATCCCTCTGTAGACTACAGTATCCCTCCGCCTGCACACACATTTACTGCAGAGGACAAACAAACTAGTGCAGCGACACAAACACCTGCACAAACTGGCATTTGGGAGCAGCAGCACCCTTTATAGGGCACTCATTGAAATACTTAGAAATTCAAATTTCAACCCCAGACCATTACAAGACTTTTTTACTTTGTACTTTCACTCTATGGTGAAAATCAAGGTCAGTGAAGTTACCATATGTGGTCTGTCTGATTAGCTTGGAGAAATCTGGTAGTTCTACTGCCTCATGGTGAGGCAAGGGGCGGCATTTTGAACTCCCACTTGAGTTACCAAATCTGGTCCCTTGCCCGATAAAGGGTTAAAAAAGAAAATCTGGACTTCATTCTGCCTGTGATGGTCATGAGTATGAAATCAGTTAAAAGGGTGACGAGGGGAAAACAACCACAGATGTAGACTACTGCCATTGTACCTGTCTAGTACAGATCTAGCCACACAGTCTTCTCAAGGATATGGTCTTATAATAAATAAATAAAAGAACAAACACCGGCACTGAATGTCGACAGTATAAAATAGCAGGAGTGTTTGGAGTCGTAACAGAATGATAAATAGCATTTTCGAATGTAGCAAAGTTTGGATCCCGTTCACAGTCCTACAAATCCAGTTAGCTTCAACATGTTTTTAACTCCTTCACAATACAAAAGTTATGTAAGACTCTCCATTCAACATTTCACTGCTTGACCCCTGATACTCAGCGCAATTCATAAATAAATGTCCACATTCAAGGTGCGCTTGACACCAGTTCGCCTTCACATATCACACCTTTGTTCTGTAAACATTAGAAACCTCAGTGAAAATAAAATTCAAGAGCCAGCTCTCCTGCTCTGCCAGGACTCGCTCTCTATAGCAGAGGGTCGATGGTCATGTGGATCTGGTCTCTGTTGCGTCGGCTGCCGTTGGAGCTGAGGTACAGCTCCTCCCTGCGGCACAGGAAGTGCCGGGCCAGGATCTTGCGGAAGGTGTTCCTGAAGTCCTGGATGCGGTAAGCGTAGATGATGGGGTTGACTGCGGAGTTAGCGTGAGACAGAATGATGGCCACGTACATGACAACCTGCGGCTTCTTCAGCTCCCCATAGAACAGCGTGAGACAGTTGAGGATGTGGACGGGCAGCCAGCAGATGGCGAACAGTCCCACGATGATGGAGAGGGATTTGGCGGCCCGGATCTCCTTCTGCAGCAGCCCGTGGTGATGGCTGTCCCCGTTGCCCACGCACTTGAGCTCGATCTGTCTCAGCTGCTTCCTGGCTACGGTGAAGATCTTCAGGTAGATGAGCAGCATGATGAGCAGCGGCAGCAGCACACAGACAAAGAAGTTAAAGTAGACCATGTACTTCATGTCCACAACACTCTCAAAGTAGCACCTGAGCTTGCAGCTCTGCAGTACGTCTCCTCCGGCCCTCGGGCCGTCCGTGAGGCCAGCGTTTGTAGTGTTGTCCGCTGCAGAGCTGCTGTTCCCGCACCTCGAGTACTTCAAGTTCCAGCCAAAGAAGGGGATGAGGCCGATGACAAAGGACAGGATCCATAAAATCGCAATGATCTCCCTGGCAGTCTTTCCTGTCATCAACTCCTTGTACCTGGAGAGAACACAGCAGGGGTTATTGTCTTAACAATGTCCCCATGTAGACATTTTGGAGAAAGGGCACAGCTAAAGTATCAGCGTAATACACGGTTAGTGCAAGGATTTTAAAGTTTGATAAATGCTCAATTTTTTTCCACTTCAAGGTTAGGAATGTGCCCAAATTACAATATACTCCTTTAAAAATGCTTTCTTTTCAACATATGCTGGTGTCTCATCTATACAGTCACATGTAACATTTGTTTGTCGTCTCCTCGCGTCTCACGCCAGATGATAATCAGGCTTCAAACACACAATCAAAGTGAGCTGCCTTGAACAGCTGGTAAAATAAACAATGTGACATTATATATGTATATGTATACTGATTGCTGTGGGTATAAAATATAAACTATGTTTATATATGTAGATGTGATTGTAAAGGATTCAGAAGTCTTCAGAAGCCTTTTTTTCTGGTTTAGGTTCCTTGGAAGTGCTTGAAGTTTGTGTGTTTCCACTGATGATTGTTACATCTTTATTTCATTTTCTATTTGTCTGAAATTCCCAACGAAGCTCGAAGCTAGCAGACAGGTCTTTTTTTTTTTAGTACTTTCTGTCTTTAACCCTTTATAGACTTTTTTTCTTTTGTGAGTTTTTCAAAAAAAAATGTAATGTTATGGTGAAAATCAAGGTCAGTGAAGTCACCATATATGGTTTCTTGCTGGTCTGTCATGTAGCCTGATTGTCGCTGATTGGCTTGGAGAAATCTGGTAGTTCTACTGCCTCATGGTGAGGCAAGGGGGGGGCATTTTGAACTCCCACTTAAGTTACCAAATATGGTGCTTTGCCCGATAAAGGGTTAAGAAGACTTCGATGTTACTGATCAAGAAGTTTGACAGGTTCTTCTCTGCAAAAATGTTTGATCCTAACTGATACACTGCGTTACTCTTATATCTCTCCGTCTGGTGCACATCGGCCTGAATACGGCTAAGAATCATGCAGGCGACAGGAATGATGAAGTGTGATGGTGAGCTGCTGTGTTTTTTTGAACATTATCACTATGTTAGTTAAGTTTGATAGCATGCAACAGCAACCCATTTTATTGGGTAAAGCTACCAGATTCATTTAGACTTTTGGGCTGTTTGGGCCATCATCCTGATGGTGAGCCAGATTTCCTGATGTCACACTAGCTCTTGAATGCACCACACAGACCCAGAGCAGTCTTTGCTTCCATTTGGATTGACCACACAAAATCCTAATGAATCCTGGCACGGGGGGGGGGGGATGAACATGTTCTGTGGAGACTACACCCCCCAATTCAATTTAAGCAAAAGGAAACAAACTGTTCCATTGCACATTGCTTTCCATGTCATTTCCACTTTCCATGGAAACGACAGGCTTGTTTTCACGTCACTCCTGAACACATTATCAGCTGCGAAAGGAGAGCACGAAATCAGCTGCAACCTCTGCAGCATCTCACATCCTGCCTCACCAGAATTCACATATATTACATAAATTGCACATGCCTCATTTGAGGTGTGAGGCCAGATCACAGATCACATCTGTTTGTGTTCATTCAGGTCCTCACGCTGCAGCAGGACCTCCACAGAGCGCACCAAGACCCAAACAGGACAGCAGCCAGTGACACAGCACTGATACACTATTTTGTCTCGTTTTTCACTCTCGATAAAGGCATTAATGTTGAGTACTAGACTGATTCAGCATGTTTCCCATCTCATCACTAGAACCTGAAGTTATGAAGAACAAGTCCACAGAGGCTGCATGTGGAGGGCAGACTGTCATATGAACAGCACTTGAAGCAAAACGAGCTGTTTCCTTGAAGTGATTCAGACAAGCAACCACGCGGTAATGACACACACACACACACACACACACACACGCTAGTCAGAGCTGGAGGTGCCACAAATAATCCATCTACAGCTGCACAGTGTGCGATCACACCACATCATAAAATGTGACTTTTGCAGTTCCACTTTGTAATAATGATCAGCTATAGATCATCATGAGAACATTAGTTACTGGGGGAATAACCATTAGTAAATGATTAATAAGTCACTTCTCTGTATTCATCTGTTAGGTCATTTATAAGCCATTAGCAAAGTTATTCATAAATCATTAGTAAATTACCAAAACTTTAACAAATCATTGATCTGAGAATTATTTCTTAACTGACTGCCTTCATGTTCCTTGTGAACACAGTTAACGCAACACAGCACCCCCTCAGCATCACTGTCTGTCTGTCCGGTGTTTCACTTCACTGTACTCTCAGACTTTCACGTCCTTTAGCCAGGTGACCATCAGACATAAGCAGAGCAGGCAGGAAGCAGGAGCCCTTGCAGCTGAATGATAAAGATGCTACAGCTTTGTTGCCTGTCAAGCCACTGGTTTCCTGTCTGCCTCCAACATTACTAATCTGCAGACACTAACACAGACTGTCACTGCTACACTTAATCAGCGAGCAAGATCATTTTAGGACAGGGTCAAGCAGTTTGAAGGAGAAACACTCCATTTACAAAAGGACACAATCAGCATCATTTGTATATCATTTGTGTATATTGAAATGTCCTTTTTTGAACCAGTGTGTATGTTGCTACAGATACAATCCTCACCACACCCAAGCGACAGGCTTATGTGGATGCAGACAGTGCAGTGTTGAGACAGAGTCAGCCACTGCAGCAGTATCAGTCAGTGGCATGGAGGTATCAGCAGTATGACCAGGCCAGTGTTGGTTTGGAGACTTATAGATCATATTTGTATTATATCTAAATAAAATTATGAAATAAAGCCAGCGTCATCTCATAAGAGGCTGTGAGTGAAGTAAGGTCGATGAGGAAATGGGTTCAAATGACTTTGGCGGCACGCACACTTCCTGTCTGCTCCATCAAAGTCTTGCTTTAGGATTTGCCAGTAAAATGAAAGTCATGTCACGGCACCTTAACCTGGTCCACATCTGAGCCCAGTGTCAAAGGAATGGTACTAATCCAGACTGTCAGTTATTCATCAGTGGTGTGCGACTCCCTGCAGGGAGGCGAGGGGGTCGTCCTGGGCGCCATGAATAATACAGCACTCTGCCCACAGAGGGAGGAGAGGGAGCTTCAGGGCCCATGATGACCTGCACACCTCCCCCCTGTTCCTCTCATCACCTACTCCCTCTGTCTGTCAGTCGGCAGTACAGCAGGCTGCACATGGGCCATTTCCCAGAGGGTCCATCTCCTGCACATCGCCTCCCTCCCCCTCCCCCTCCCTCTCTGTGTTTGGGGGCAGGGGGACTGAATGGATTAGCTCTGGCATGACGACAGCACGCTGGCATCTATGTTTGTTTTGCTTTCTTCCCCTGCTCCATTCTCCATACATCCCTTCTCTTCTCTGACGCTGTGCTTCCGCTGGGGGCCACAGATCTCAGCCGGGCCACTCACAACTCTCACAACATCCGTTCAAATGTCCGGCACAGTCCCGCAGTCCTGCTTCAAACACAAAGCTAACAGGTGGCCGTTCGGACTGACAACACGGGGGGGATTTCATGCCTCACCCAGTCCGTCAGTGTGTATGCTAACAGATCTGTGCAGCATTTGCATTATGACCTGTGTGTGTGAGTGTGTCTCTAAAAAACAAGCTGTATAACACACTGACGGCAAGTCGACAATAAAAGCCTGTAAACATGGATTTCACTAAAGTGATGCTTCACAGTCTTGGCAGAATCAGCAGGTGGTCAGTTTGGTTTCACTGCCAAATGTACAAACAATGAAAACCTGCTGCCAGGAATCACCCTGGATTTAACCCCTGACTTCCAGCTATCTTCCCGCTCAGCTGCTCTCTGAGTAAAACAATTAGACACAGACAAGTTTTTGGCTCCCTCTCGTCTGTCAGTAAAGTATGGAGCCGACCAAACGGTCTCCTGGCTGTTGCGCCATGTTTAGCGTCTCACTCTCAGCAAAACATCAAATACGGATCGCTCCCAACATGTCAGGCCGTTCATGGTGTGGAGGTGTGGGCAGTCAAATCCACCGAGAATCCCACCGCACCACACCCACTACAGCCCTACAGGCGCTGAGACAAAGTGAGGAGGCTGAAGTTGAAATCTGTGGAATCAGCAGCCTGATGCTTCAGTGACGCATTGCTGCTGGTGTGTGTGTGTGTGTGGGGGCTAAAGGTTATTTGAAAGCTCCAACAGCACGAAGGCAACAAATTAGCCAGAGGGTCTTTTTCTGAGAAATGAAACCAGGGAAGATTGGCGGATCTGTCATCTCATGGGGTTTCAAACATCTGCTTCTAGCCTTTCACTTCCACTCAGACCATCTGTGAAAACGCTTTTATCCGAGAGAATCACAGGCCTGCAGACTGACCACGCTCTCACACACACACACACACACACACACACACACACACACACACACACACACACACACACACACACACACACACACACACACACACACACACACACACACACACACACACACACACACACACACACAGCTGTGTACATGTAATTTGAGCTGAACTTACACCCACTGGACTTTATTATTGTGTGTGCAGTGGGGGCTGGAGCTGGGCTTTCAGGGGAAACTATAAAATGTAAAATGTACAGACTGTTAAAGTCTGTTTTCTGCCTCAGGAGGTAGCATGAGGTGCGTCAAGGTTTGGTTTTCGTCCGTGGGTCAAAAATAGAAACAGAAATGGGGATTTTACAAGCCACTTGGTCGATGGCAGACAGCTTTCATCCTCGACTCGTGTCAAACTGTCCTTTCTTGCCAACGTTTGAGCCTAATGGAAATGACGGCACATCACAGCCCCAACAGCCCCCAGTATCACATCCCATGCTCACAACATTTGCTGCAGTGACTTTCACCTTTAAAAACACACACACACACACACAGAACCTTGACATGGTGAAATGCCACAAACACCAATCCATTAATTCTTGAATTCACAGAAACATTGTGCTGTCTGAGTGTCTCTGTCCCTCAGAGGCTGCACAAAGGAGCTCGCTGGCCTTTGCCATCAGGATCAATTGGAGTGACACACTGTGGCCAGGTATTGATCCTGTGGCTTGTCAGACCTTTGCATGTTTTTACGGGCTGCAGGAGGTGTGAGATGGAGTCAGCTGCGGATCAGCTGAGGAAAAGGAATGACAATAAAACGTACTCGGATACAGATGTCTTGAGCTGAAATACAAATAATAAACTCAGCAGCATACTGGGTGTAAAGTGGTGTTAGATGAATGAAACAAGGTTAGAAAACACTTCAAAGTGTTTGCTAAGTCTGTCCCAACAGCAGATATATCATTTATAATGTTTAGAGAGGTTAGATCTGATTCTCCTTCCAAGTTCAGATATTTTCTACACAAGGCTCCACAGGAAAGTGATTCAGGAGCTCACAGAGCTGATACTGATCCACCAGCCCCGAAAACCACATTATATTCCACAGGAGACACGTGTCAGTATTTAGGGATGAAGAATTACACTGAGCTCCTTCTTTTAAAATGGGGGTAGGATGAAAGGGTCTAGAGAGGCGGTGGGGGCAAAAATGAGGACTCCGATTAGAATAAAGTAAAAGAAGTGTTAGTGTGGGACTACTCTAGTGTCAGGTCTCACTTTCTTCATTATCTTCACATGGACCAAGCAAAGTGAAGCAGCTTTTAGTTTCTATGCCCCCCACCTGTGGAACAAGCTTCCTGAACACCTGAGCTCTGCTGAAAGGTCCTTAAAACATCACTGTGTACTGAGGCACTCCAATAAGAGAGCTAGTGTAACTATTTATCCACAAGCTGTTGTCGTCCTCTCTTGAGCTCTAACTCTTTATTTTCTTGTGCTTTTATTCTCTTTTACATGTGATTTAATGGTTTTATGTCCTGTCTTGTGTCTGAAAGGTGCTACACAAATGCATTTGCCTTGCCTACCTACAGGAGGACTTTCTTGATTAATTCCACATCAGTGGTAAAAATCAGACTCACCTCAGAGGGATTTTGACGGCCAGATATCTATCAATGGCAATAGCAAGAAGACTGAAGATGGAGCTTTGCGTCAGTACCAAGACAAAACAGGCCAGGAAGAGGCATCCGTAGAAGTCCAGGTGTATGCCGATGCTGATGGTTATGGCAAAGGGGATGGCGAGGCAACCGACCAGAATATCAGCCACAGCCAGAGACACCAGAAAATAGTTGGTGGCGTTTTTCAAAGTGGTGTTGATGGCGACAGCCCAGCACACCAGTATGTTGCCGGATATGGAGAGAACAGCAATTACTACTTCAATCACGATGTAGAACGGATTCATGTCAGCTGAAGTGTGTTAAAGGACTAAACCACGGCACTGCCTCTAGTCCCAGAGGAGTAAAGAAGTCTTTCTGCTGTAATCCAGGAATATTCCACAAGTGTGAGCTGCACAGCCAGCCATCTGTGGAAAAGAAAGGAGATGACTTTATATTCACACTAAGCTGACAGGAGCTTCGGTTAGCAGCTGCGTAATAAGACACAAAGTCAGAGAACACTGCTGTCGCTCACCTTCACGAACCTGCACATCGTCTCTGGATGGTTTCACACAAGCAGCGACCGATCTGTGGAGCGGCGGAGCGGGGCAGGCACACTACCTCCCCCCGGCAGCACTTTTGAAGTGGGGGAAGAAAGGCAAGAAAAAAAGAGGAGGAAAAAAAACTCAATTTCACAGACAAGCCACGCCCCAAACACACACACACACACACACACTGAGCGGGAACACGTAGCGTGATATCGATGGAATCACGAGCGTCAAGGGGCCGCGTGCGTAATTACGCGCCAATTAAACAGCCTCCACGTGCTTTTTGTTTAATGTAAATGTTGTTTTGTTTGTACAGCACACACACACACACACACACACACACACACACACACACACACAGCACGCCCGCATCTGGTTTCAATCCGTTTTTACCCACGCACCGGGGACTCGGAGGCAAAAACCACAATAAAACGAGATAAAAAACGCGGTTTTAACAGCGAAAGTGATGTAAAGTAACAGCGAACAGGCGCGTGAAACCGAAATGATTCAGTTATTAGGTGCTTGTCTTAAGATGTCTTGAAGGTTTATTGTATTTAGATATTTCAGTTCTCTCTACTTTGTGTTAAAGTAGACTGCTGTGCGCTCCGTGTTCCCACTTACCAAAAAGTTTCACAGCGCTTTAATGGGCACAGTGGAAAAGCAGTTCAGCACAGGAATCCACACTGAGACTGTGGTGCATTCTCATATCAGCTTCACTGGGAAAAGACTGAGCGTCTTAGTGTTGAAACATAACCTGAGGATTTTTTAAAAAAGTGAATGATTGAATATAAAACTTGACAATCCTTTATTGAGTAATATCCATCCAACAAGCCTCCAAAGCTGACATCCATCAATAGAAAACTGCACACACTTCTGTCCACATTCTTACTTTTCAGGATGCATGTAAATAAATAAATAACACTTTCATCTTCCGGAACAAAAGGGCATCTGCAAATAGGGGCTTGTCTAAATCATACCACAGAGAAAGTGCTGTGCCTCAACTCTTATGTGTAAAAGTTCTCCTTTGGCATGCCAAATATATAGATATATATATCTCTATGTCTTTGCAAAGCAGCTGCAGTACCACGGTTGTTGAGCGAGTCTTGATGGTAAATGTGAGGAAAGAACACAGGCGGGCACAGTACGATGGTTTGATTCAGCCAGTCCTTAATGCTGTAAACAATGCAAATACAGATCTGCTTCCATAAAAAACATTTCTACAAAACTATTCAGCGACTCTCGTACTGGTAAATCATGTCACAGATGGCAGCTAGGGTTTGTCTTATTTCTATCTTAACCGACTCACACGATTAAAGGTGGAAAATATAAAGACTTCAGTTCAACTCAAACCTGTCAGTTCAAAATATTTCCTGCTCTACAATAAGCACTCAGTGTGAAAGTACTGATCAGTTCTTCGAAGCAACATTTCAGCAAACGGGGCCAAAACTGAGCAGGAGTTGGGTTCACACTGGTTCACTCATGACTGCATGTTGCTGCACACTTTAACCTTACATGGACAGTCTCCTATATGTAGTGTTTTGGAAGAAAATTTGGCACATGTTCAAAATGTTAATGTGTTTTGCTGTAAATTTGGGCCTTGAGAGAGCAGCAGCTCCACGACCGTTTGAAATTTCTCTGGAGCAGGGAATTCCTCGGTCAGGTCTCTGAGGTCACACAGAGAGCAGGAGAAGGGCTGAGGGGGCAGCGCTCGGTCTGTCTGGAAGGTGAACGCGGTGCTGACAGACGGGGACAGAAAAGTGCTGCGGTGCCTCCGGTCCATCGGTCTCCGGCTCCTCTTTCCCCCGTCAGGTCTCAAAGTACTTATAGATCTGGGAGACGTACTGCATGACGCTCTGCCAGTCCGGCCTGTCGGTCCTCATCAGCTCCTCCATGTCCTGTGTGACACAGAAGCAGAGACGTTAGGTGTAGGAGGTCCAGTTTCTATAATAATTTGCAGCTCCGCTAATGGCACCTCCATCAGGCCAGTTAGACAACAGTGCAGAGCAAGGACAGCTCCCTGTGCGGCCAGAGATGATCAGCTGTATTATTACGCCTAACGAATGTGAATATGAACGGGAACGTTAAAGATTCTCTGAACACAGTCAAACCTGTCAGTACAAATTGGTTTATCCACAAATTTCACAGCAAATGATTGGCTAATTGAGTGTAGAGGTGAAGCTGCTTCCTGGCCAAGTGGACATCAGAGAGGCACAGCAGGCCTCACCTCTGTGAGCCGTCAGAATATCAGATGAAACACAGAGCAGACAGGAGCACTGAGGAGATACAGGGGATTTACACTTTGTTTAAATGGCTGTTCTGTGCTCACTAACCAGTGAAACTGGTGTTTGAGTGTACATGTGGCTGTAAATGACGTTTGGCTCCATTATTGGGTTACTGTGTGTCAGTCTCAATGAGAAATCACATAATAACAACCATCATTGTATTGTCTTCTGTCACACTAATGCACTTCTTTAGACATCTGACTGCCTCGACCTAAAATCTAAAACCCCAAACGATGTGCTGATTGCTCTCAGTGCTGTCAAAAGGGTTTCAGAAAATGTGCTGAAGCTCCTGAGGAAAACTGTGATCTTCAGCATTATGAGAGACTCCGACCGGCTGTGTGAGGCTGCAGCCGGCCGCTCGGGGACAAATCCTGGCCGACAGCGATGAGTCAGACGCTGAGCGGGCTCTCACATGATTCTGTTAGCTCAGACACACACAGAAGCTTTAGAGCCGTCACCTCCACCAAGTGTCGGCCCCCTGATGGGAGGACGATGAGCTTTTGTCTGCACTGTGTTTATGCAGCAGGGAGAGAAGGAGTTGGACACAGTGTGCAGAAGTCTGTCAGTAGAGGCCAGTGAGCCCCGAGGCCGTTACAGTCACTCTGTTCATAGCCATGTTTTTTTTTTTAAGTCACTGACATGGGAACAGTTTCACCTAATCCTATCTTGTAGCCACAAGCACGTAATGGAGAATTAATAAGACAAAGAAATGTGAACTTTGGTCTTAATAATTCACATCCTTGCTGATGCTCCAGCTGGCTCCTCCAGGACGAACTGTGTATTTTCTAAGTCAGCTCAGAGCAGTTATTTTTCTTGGACTTCACGTCCAGCTACGTTCGTTTTATCATGTTCCTCAAAACATGATATGAAGATGAACAAGGTGCCAATAACTGCAGGGCGGAGGAGTAAAACCTCCTCCCCACTGGCTGCACATTATTCCTCTAAAACCCTGGAGGGTGTGTGTGTGTGAGGACTTTACCTGGTCAGCATTAAACTGTCCAGTGTCCACACTCTCATTGTGTGTTTAAATGAGAAAGAAAAGAGACAAAGTTTCATCCTAAATGATCAACTGATTCACTCGAATATTCAAAAGCAGACTTTAAAGGGATATTTTCTCAGCCAGCTTCTGACTGTGAGTGACGGCACAAACTATTTTCTACCCTAAGTTTGAATTTTTTTTTTTTTTCACACGTTTTGTCTTTTTCTCGGTCTCGTTTGGAACAAAAGTGAAATGCAGCAATGAGGATTTAGTCAAAACGTTGCTCATGGTGTCACTGTCAATCAAAGCTGATCAACTCACACAGTCCTGATGAGGAAGATGAATTTACAATATGAAAGGATGGTTTTTCTGAACGCTAACACTGATTGGTTATTTATATTTATATTTATATTTATATTTATATATACACATATTATATTTAAGGGAAAATCCATCCTAAACGTGTAGTTTGACATTTTGGGAAATACTGTAGGTTTATTTGAGAGTTAGGTGAGAATGTCACATCATGTGTTTTTGTCTCCATGAGGTTGCCAGGCAACTAGCACCAAATAATCTGCCATTTTAGCCCCCAGTAAAACCACAACTTGTCATTTTTATTAGCTATGCCAGCAGCATGGCTTTAAGGACGGAAATGGCAGGTTCTCGATCTGCCGGCCAGCCCATAATGTCCGTAAGCAGATATCTGCATATGAAGGCAGACACAGTAAGCAAGGCCAAAGATTTCTGGTATCAGCAGCATTCAGGTTTCTGTTTGTAGCCTGAGCAGTAATGACAATCACATCTGAACATCTGAACTAACTTAATGCTACCGTCTGACGCCAGTATTATATTCATTATTATCTTATTAAAACATGTATCTGTATACATATGCAGATTATTGTTTGACCCCGGACATTTGTTATCCACATTTTCTCTGGCTACACTGGAATCCCTGAAACACTGGTCCTTTTCCCCAGAGGCTAACCATCAGAGTTTAACCGATGGGTCACATCAGTCCACCACTTTGGTCCAGACTGAAATATCCCAACAACTATTGGATGGATTGGGATGAAATTTGGCACAGACATTCATGTCACCCTCAGGATGAAATGTAATAACATTGATTATGCTTTAACTTCACGTAGTCCAATACTTGGATATCCTCTGTTGTACTTTGTCATAGTCCAGTGTGTTAGCATGCTTTCTTTGCTAATTGTCATTAAACACAGTGAACTTGAAACTTTGTACCAGTACAGCCTCATATAGCAGATGGTGTGACTGTACACTCTTAATCTCATTACACTTAAGCGTCTGAATGGATTAAACAAGCAAAACACATGTTAATAAGAAACCTTTAGAGGTGCTGGTCGGCCTATATTTTTTACCTCTGGTCAGAGTCAAGACAGCTTCATATAGCCCTGCTTGCAGTCCTTATGCTAAGATAAGCTAACAGTCTCCCACTCTAGCTTCATATTTATCAGACAGATATGAGAGCAGCACACATTTCTCATCTAACTCTCTGTAAGAATGCAAATAAGCATATATGCCAAAATGTTGAACTATTCCTTTAAGAGATGAACAGTTCAGTTGCTAACATAAGCACACTGCACTGCGTCTCTGGAGGGATTTCTAACCAAGTAAATATTTCAGTGGAGCAGTTCACAAACCAGCTCAGCTAATCAAAGTCAAATTATATTTGAGTTATGCATCAGGTTAGTTTTCTCTTGATGCAAAGTGTCACAGACCTCCAGCCCCCGTTGCTGGAACCCAAGCTCAAGGCAATGTGCCAACAGAGGACTCAGTAACTGATGTGACAGCGTGAAGCTCAAGACTGTTAGGAGGAAAAAATGGTCCCATAAAACTGTTGTAGGCCATCGTCACTGCTCTGAAGCTGATTATCATGAAAGTTGGGCAAATCAAAGTGTTCTGTTTCCACTTTGTCTAATCAAAGGGTCCCTCTGTGTTATCTGTGTGTGTGTGTGTGTGTGTGTGTGTGTGTGGTCTGTTGCAGCTCTACTCACCAGGGAGGGTTTGATGCCAATGCTCTCGGCAGCCTGGAAAGCCAGGGTCAGATTCCGAACCTGAGGAAAAACAAACCATTGGTTGCCGAGACACTGTGAAACTCCCTGCACCCCAACATCCTGCAGCCCCACACATGGAGGCCCAAAGAGACCCTCACAAACACGCCTGGAGGCAGTTTAAAACACATGGAAGCCTTAGCTTGTTTGTGTGAGCATTTCAGTGTATTTTCTCATCCGTAATGTTTATTTGGTAAGTGTAAAACCATACTGGACAAGAACAGAGCCGACTGTGGGCCTAATTAACAGCCCCATGAACTGACTCCCTGTAGATTTCTCCTAACCCTACTTGTATAGTCACTTCTCCTCAGAAAGGAAGTGATAAATGAAAAACAGTGAACACTGTTGGTAGAAACCTGAACCTGGACCTTGAGTCGCTTATCGTGTCTCTCAAGCACTTGAACCATCATGTGAACTTCCTCTACATGATGAATCGACATATTATGAATGCATAATAATTAGGTCTGCTACTTTAAAGAACACATTTCATCTCTTTCACCTAAAATATAAGGCCGGTGCTCTAGTGCTTTTTTTCTTAAAGACATCTATAAATAAATGGGTGAGAGACGGCAGTAATGGGATTACTGGAAGGACAGATTATACTGGGAAGAGGTTAGGTGCTTGAGCCTCAGGGAAAGTCACTCAGCAAGAGTTATTTAAACCAAGACGCGTCTATTGAATTATTCAGAGAGATGGGCCGCTCAATGTCTCTGTCATCAGCTCAATGTTAGACTTTCACAGCAGCACGGCCACACACACACGCCTACACCGCTAATTTGTCACGTAGGATGCGTCGGGCCTGGTCGGAGGTGTTTGTCTGTTGTTTTACTGTTGTAGCAGGCTGAAAGACCCCCGGTCCCCAGAGAGGAACCCCATTGTTGCTATACACACACACACACACACACATATACATATATATATATACACACATTTAACCTGCACAACCACAGAGCCGTCAGCACCCAGCTATACAGTCGCTGCTGGCCTGTGCACAGACTCACTTACAGTATGACAAACACCACATTCATAATTCATGTCTGGGCTGTCGTTTAATGCTGCGTGGACAATATGGCACACCTATAAAATGTATATAACTTCATAAAGGAGGTCTGTAATGTGCAGCTTAATGGTGGAAAAAATGACTCCTGGAAAAATGGCTTCAAAGCATTGCAGAGATTTTATTTTCCTCTTGGCAAACATCCATCCTTCAGACCTGCACTGTATAAGCAGACCATTTTTACAGTTTACAGGTCCACATTTTCCACAAACAACTTATTGTGGCTTTATGTGTGGTGTTTTCTGGAGACACAATTCTGCAAGTTGGGTAGAGGACAACATGGGGCTGAACATGCAGTTTGTTTGCTCTTAACATTCACTGCAGGTTCAAATGAGTTAACAGCCATACATGCTTGAGGTCTGGAGGATAAATATCCTCATAAAGTGTTTGCATTAAGTCAACCTCATATGCAGGAAAGGATTTTCTCAGCAAAGCACCCGCTCAGAAATCCTCTGTGTCATCTACACTACGGCCGGTATGTGCCTGTGAGCGACCTCGATGTACTGCTACAGACTGACACGAAACCACAGAAGTGCTCACATTCGGATGTATGTATGTATGCCAAAGTATGTGTGGGTCAGGACCCAGTGATAACTGAATCCAAGTCTCTGATGATGTGTGACGAAAGAATAAATGTCAGACAGAGCCTGTGCACGAGACATGTTGCAGGTCTGTATGTTCTTTCTATAAATACACTGATTTCTAATCTAATCAGTGTGTGTGTGTGTGTGAGTGTGAGTGTGAGTGTGAGTGTGAGTGTGAGTGTGAGTGTGAGTGCGTGTGTGTGTGAGTGTGAGAGTGTGTGTGCAGTCATCCTGTAGTTTTCTACCTTATCTTGACTGATGAGTTCCTGGTAAGGGATATGGGCAGGCAGATATGTGTGCAACAGGGCACAGAAAGCCAGACCATCACTCCAACTGCTGCTGAAGTTGGTCACGTCAATATTCTGTAAAAAGAGAAAAGAACGAGGCAAAGAGCAATGAAAAAAACCTTTATCTCACAAACAGTCAATATCACACACTGATGATGAGCTTAATGTGCCCATAAGTTGGGTAAGAGAGCTAACAGCCACAGGAAACAACCTGAAGATGTAAATGTAATCCTATATGTAGTTATATATATAGTTTCCTTTGGAGGATGTGAGGAGACTCTTCTTCTCAAACCCCACTTAAGCCTCTGATGGTCTCTCTGATCTTTCCTCTGGGTGAAGAATGTGCATAGCAGCACGTCCAGCCTGTTGTGTTTTTTTATGTGTGTACGAGCCACAGAGCGTCGCCACCTCATACACCGTATTCAGCACATTCAGGGTCTGATAGGAGTGGAGAGTTCAGAGGAAAGACTTCCTGCATGGCATGTTTGGCGTTTCAGAGTCCCTGTTGGATAGATATGTTATTTCCAGTATCTTCCTCTTTTCTCTTTCTCGTGAGCTTTGGGAATGGGGCTCACAGCCAGGGAGACTCTCCTGAGTCATGGCTATGTATCTGTGAGGATTCATACTTCTGCCCATTCACACGCTGAGCCTCGGAAAGTTCCAGCAGCTGATTCAGGTCCATCGAGTACAGGTGGAACTACTCACGGCTGTCTACCTTCGCCAAACAAATTGCAGTTTACATCCGTGTCGGTCCAGACATGTACCTAGAGAGTACTGTTACCGAGGAGTACAGGTACTTCTCTGTAACTATACTCTAAGATGTAGAGTATAAGATGAGAGAGCTTTGTCACATGGTGCAATGACAATCACCTGAAGATCAATAATAACAGAACAGGAGGCCCGCTGTCCTGGTTGTCAGCTGAGTGGAGGTTTCAAAGATAGGACATGTCATTTTCTGTACATATTGTGGAGCTCATTGAGGCAAATTTTTGATTTGTGATATGTGGATATATAGATAAAATTTATTTGACTTGACTTTGTTGAGCTGCTGTATGTCTGTTAGTGTGTAAGTTCGGCGAGAAAAACAAAAAACTCAGATTCAGATTCCTTGTATGCGTTCACGTTGATTCTGATTGAACAAAAAGTTGTAGCCATGATGGTAGTTTAGTTATGCAGCACCCTGCACTAATGCCAGGATGTAAATATAATGGGACAGAGACGACATCTCAGTGTTTTAATCAAGATAATGTCTGCGTATCAGAATAAACTCCATAAGCTGGTCTATAACCACATCCAATACAGGCATGAGGACATTAACCTGCATGTTCCCAAATTAATGAGAATGAGACGGACATACACACGTACAGATGGACAAACCACAAACATAATGCCTTTGGCCACGGCTGTCTCTGGTGTGGAGGCAGAAATTTTTTTTCATGCTTCTCTTTTTTCGTGATGCTTTTCATGATATGACAAAATATTGTGTGTGTGAGTTTTACATATAGTTTTAATGAGAGAACAAACTGTGGACTGGAGAACGGAGAAGGACATAATACAACAATCTTGTTCCAACAAATTAAATGTGCTTGAGACTTTTTAAAGGGAAATAGATGTTTTCTTTACAGCACTGCATTACATATCTTTAGGTACGTCTGTGTGTCTGTACACACAGCATTAGCCCTGGTGATTTACTGTTGCTCTAATCCAGCGGCCTTCAGTCCTGGTCCGAGGACCAGTGCTCTGCTGATTTTCATTCTATTAACCAGCGACTGATCCATACATGTGATGCCCGCTGAATGTAATTAACAACCTGATAGGATAGAAAAACAGCAGAACTCTGGGTCCTGAGGACAAGAGTGAAAAATCCCTGCAGTAATGAACATCCCCTGAGCTCTAAAGAACTATTGACAAATGTATTATTTCTGATTGCCTCCATTCGTCTGCTTTGACATTATGGATGCGAGCTACCTCTCCTCTTGAGTTCACAAACTGTGTGGCATGTGGGATTATTGCTGTGGAGATGACACAAACACACTAATGCAACTTGGCAGTTGTTGTGGTCACTGCTATGAAAATGTGCCTGCAGCTAAATGTGCTCTCTTTCTTATTTTCATCATTTCAGTCAGTCAGTCCACCAATTAGGTCCAGAATCAAATATCTCAGTATGGAATATGTAATGGATTGCCATGACATTTTGTAAAGACACTGGTGAGCCCCTGACTTTTTCACTAGTGCTCTAGAGTTAGTGACTGATGTTGGTTTTTAGATAAATAATGTACTGTGCAAAAGTCTTAGGCAGGTGTGAAGAAATGCTGTAAACTAAGAATGCTTTCAATAATAATATATATAATAATATAATAATAACTAATAATTAATTCTTTAGTTTTATCAATTTACAAAATGCAAAGTGAGTGACCAGAATAAAATGTAAATCAAATCAATATTTGGTGTGACCCACCTTTGCCTTCAAAACAGCATCAGTTCCTCCAGGTACACTTGCACACAGTCAGGGATTTTGTAGGATCAGATTCAGGCGTGTGATCAACCAGTTATACCAAACAGGTGCTAATGATCATCAGTTTCATAAACAGCTGTAGGAGGGTTAAAACCAGGTGAGGAACAGCCAAACTCTGGTGCCAAGGTGAGGTTGTGAAGACACAGAGCAGACTGGGGTTTCAACATGTGCTGCTCAAGCTCTTTTGAGGAAGCACAAAGAAATGGGCAACGTTGAGGACGGACCGTAGACGCAGTGGCCGGCCAAGGAAAATGAGTGCAGCGGATGACAGACACATTATGTTCATTTCCCTTCGAAATCAGAAGATGTCCAGCAGTGCCACCAGCTGAGAACCAGCAGAAACCAGTGGGACCAGGTACACCATCTACTGTCCAGAGAAGTCTGGCCAGAAGTGGTCTTCATGGAAGCCAAAAAGCCAAACATGGCCAAGGAACTGTGGTGCAGAAAAATGGCAGCAGGTGCTCTGGACCGATGAGTCAAATCTGAAATACTTGGCTGCAGCAGAAGGCGGTTTGTTCGCCGAAGAGCTGGAGAGCAGATCAATAATGAGTGTCTGCAGGCAACAGTGAAGCTGGAGGAGGTTCCTTACAAGTTTGGGGCTGCATTTCTGCCAATGGAGTTGGGATTAGGTCAGAGTTAATGGTGTCCTCGATGCTGAGAAATACAGGCAGATACTAATCCATCATCAGTACCATCAGGGAGGCGTCTGATTGGCCCCACATTTATTCTGCAGCAGGACAACGAGCCCAACATGCAGCCTATGTTGTTAGGAACTATCTTCAGCGTAAAGAAGAACAAGGAGTCCTGGAAGCGATGGTGTGGCCCCCACAGAGCCCTGAGCTCAACATCATCCAGTCTGTCTGGGACTGAATGAAGAGTTAGATTTTTGTTCCTTTGCTCACTTTGCATTTTGTAAACAATGACATTTTTTCTTACTTTACAGCATTTCTTCACACCTGACTAAAACTTTTGCACAGTACTGTACATCAACAGCTGTTGGATGAATTGCTATGAGCTTTTGATAGATAGAAATTCTTCTAAACTGTGATCACCAGGTCAGAATTTCAGTTTTTCCACTACTTCCCATACTCCCATCATCCTCAGCTGTACAAGAGGTTTAGAGCTGATTAGAAACTGTTAGCATGCTAACACGCCAAACTAAGATGATAAACCTTTTAAGATCATGTGTGAGCACTGTCATTGTGAGCACGTTAGCATGCTGATGTTAGCACTTAGCCTTATGGAGCTACAAGCATGCCAGTAGACACGTCTTGATTTTAATTAACATACAGTGAATAACTATGTTACTATTAGTCATCTCCATCAATCTCCATCAATGTGAGACTGACATTTTGAATATTCCTAACAGCAGGCTAATGTTGCAATACTAAAACAATTTGAGTTAAAAAAAAGTGTTGCCAATCATTGTTCAACTTGAGTCATCAGGGAAAGCCACCATGCATCACAATGGGATCTGAAGGAGCAGCTGCTTCATTTGAATGAGGCCAAACAGGATGCATAACCTGGGCTCAGGCTTTGTTCACATTCACTGTTATTTATCATGAAATACAGTCAGTCCGTGTGTGATCGAGAATCATCTAATCAGTCCCATTAGCTTGTAATCCTCATAAAGGAATCAATCATCAAAACAATCAAACATATTTTCAAAAAACTCCTTATTACATACTGTAATAACCTCTTTACTACAACTCAGCACCTACTATCAATTAACATCAACATTTTACATCACTCAGAATGAGCTCTTCTCTGCAAATAACATTTAGGTCATCTAATGTTTCTCCCACAGGCTTTGAAGGTATAACAGAGGCTGAAAGTGTCTTTGGATGCATGAGTCTCCTCCTCATCAGTCACTGCCTGTCTATTATGTCTGGAGGGCAGACCTGTGCAGTCATGTCAGCTCACATTCCTCTCATACCTCCCCCCTTCTCTCTCTAAGCTGGTTCAGCCGCACCACTAGTAGCACTGTGTGTGTGAGTGTGTGTGTGTGTGTGTGTGTGTGTGTGTGTGTGTGTGTGTGTGCACGATGTATGTGAAGACACACACACTCACACTGACTGGGACTGATAGGGGGTTAGTTAGACCCCCTAGACCAAGATATACAAACACAAATAAGCCGATAGGAGAGGTTGCACAGGGCAGTTTGTGTTTGTTTGTGAGAGCGTACGTGTGGGTGTTGGAGTGATTTGAGGAGAATGTCCAAATCCAGACTAGGGCAGGTAGGTATGATCGAGTTCAGGCTGGGAGTGGGAGAGGAAAGGGGCCGAAGGGAGGTGGGGGGTTGGTTCGTTCAGGGTAAAAAGAGGGAGAGGCATGAATGCTAAAACAGCAGTGGACAACAACAGCTCTCTGGGAGCCGGCTCAGAAAAGCAAACACAGCATCAAGCGACAGGAAGCGTCTCGCTCGGCACAAAAGGCCGAGCCATCGCTTTTTAGGGCTCAGAAAAAGAGAGTATGAGAGAGAAGCAGGGGCAGAGAGAGGACTGAACAGAGGCGGAAAAGAGAGAACGTCAAGTTGATCTGTGTGTATTTCCTTTAATCTGCCCCAAAGTGGAAAGCAAGTAAGATCTATGACGGCAGCAATAGTCAAATTAGGGGGGAAAATGTTCCAAAGTTCAGACATGTCACACATACTCCTGGAGAATGGTCCCATGCTGCAGCACTGATTCACATACTTTTAATTATGCAGTTTTTAAAAAGGCACAACTTATTTGAAATATCCTGCCAATGCGGAAAAAACATTTGCAGCTACTACAGAAACTGCTGTAAGTGGAAACACTGATGGAAAATTGGTCAATTTATTGTAGATTCAATCTAAAATGTTTACTTTTTACATTGTGCACAAAAGATAACCTGTGGCTAGATAATGACTATTTATTACTAGTGAGCCAGAGAAGAGTGAAAAATGTTCCTCAAATAAGTTGCTTTGTGGGACCAACAGTCGGAAATATTAAACATTAAAGGCCAAAGCCATGTCACATCCAGCCGGGACAACATATCCTCTCCACTAAACCATTTACAGGTGCAATTCACAGGCGAGCTGGACATGAGCCAGGCACTAAACATCACACAGACAGCGGTCTAACAATGTGTGCAGCAGAAGTGTTTGCTATGTGCTGCTATGTGTGAATGCTATAGGACCGGTGTCACATCCAGGAACATGGAGTCAAGCCCCTGATGATTCTTGATACCCAAATGCCAATTTGCTGTTACAGCAATATTCAAGATCAGAAAAAAAAGCACAATGCATCACACTGCAGATGCACACACACACATATGCACGCATAGTTTGTTAAAAAGCCATCAGTCTCAAGGCTGAACGCAGGAGACATCAAGCCTGAGGAAGTCGTCTGACTGATGAGCTAGTCGCAGTATATTTGTCTCTACCTCACCTCAAGTTGGGCAACAAGAAGACAAACAACCACGGATGACATGTGAGAAAGAAGAAGATGAGGAGAAAAAGTTTGAATTGGAGGGACAAAGAGAGAGAGACAAAGAAGGGGGGGTTGCCCTAATGTAGCTTGCAATGAATCATAGTCATGAGCAATGACAGAGGCAGGCGGGCTGATAGAGATAAAGACAGAGCAACTGGGAAGGTCACAGAGCTGGTGGAGCTCCATACACCATTTAACGGAGGATAAAGAGTCAACGAGGGCACACGGGTCAGCTGTACCCATGATTTATGATGCACCTACCTTTGATTGAAAATGTTCACCTATCTGATAACAACACAGTCTGTATGAATATTCTGGTTATATAAAAGAGATTTTGATTACTATAGTCTAACTCCATTGTTAATAAAATGGTACTGACTCTCTTCAAGTATTCACATGTAATCTACTCACATGAGCTATGATCCCCTTTAAAGTTGTGGTGTGTGTGTCAATCATTCGGCTAAATCACAAGGTAATGTCACTCCTCACTATCTAAAATATTCTTTACACACAACCATAACCGTACCACCGATTTTATTTTCACTTTTGGACTCAATATGGACTTCAAATTTTAACCACTGGATTGTCTTCAAAGTGGTTTTAATTTGTTAACTCTTAATAGCTTCCCCCTGCCTCAAAGAAGAACTATAGCTCAACATTTAACCCAGACGTCGTTTAGTATTTACAGTTATTGATGATTTGAAAAATAAAAAACTATACGTTAGGACATTTATTTTAGCTGGAGTGACCCTCAACTGTTACTTGTAGTCATTTTACACTGATGGTCTCAGCACTATTACTGGTAATCCGACATTATTAGAGCTTACAGTAATGCTCCCTTTTTGAACTCCTACTTTCTTCCCCTCCTCGATGTCTGACCTCCATTCCACACTCGCATGGGGGTCCATTCCTGTCTCCTCAATAGCTTTGTGTGTGCGTGTGAGTTTCCCAGACGAAGCCGGATGAGCTGTGCTCTGTCAGGCCCAGCTGAGGTTCAGAGCCTTTGCTCATTGTTCCCATCTTGAACAAACAGCACATTTATTTTTGTTTGGCTTCTAATTGAGAAAAAAAAAGTTTAAAAAAGTGTCCGGAGTTGTCCTAAATTAAGACATCAAAGCACCCGATAAATATACAGCAGGAGGCGTTTTCCAACAGAGCAGACGTTCAGGCAAGCCTTTGCTTGTTGAACGTAACCTACATTGTCTATAAATCACCACTTTTTAAAACCTTTGAATACAAGATGACAGCTTTGACAGGATTAACGGTGTGCGTCAAATGTTTTGACACTAACATTTTGTTTGATTGATTGTTTGTTCGCTTACACTTGTTTATTTCAGTGAACTTTGTAAAGCACTATGAGACACTCTGTTGTGATATTGGGCTATACAAATAAAATTGAATTGAATTGAACATTTTTAAGATTCTAAGATTTTTTTTTTTGTGATTTTGTGAGTGAAATGTGCTTGCTTTGGGATCACAATGTCATGTAGTCTGGTTGCTGTTCAACCACAATGTCCAATCAAACACTACAAAGCCTTTGAGATGGAGAGCAGGATGACGTCCTGTTTCAGGCTGCACAGCAACGTGCTCATGTGAGCCAGCTCTTACAAACTTCCTTGAAAACCAATGTAACCAATGTGCTGTATAAAAGCAGTCTTGTGTTTCAAGCCTGTGTCCAGTCCAGCGCGGACGTGCACAGGATCGCTGGTGAATACTAATTTCCTGTGAGAGGCCCCTTCAGTCTATGCCATAGTCAATCAGAGCCAGCTTAAGGTCTTCACTAATCGATCTGTGCTTCCCAGAATCTGACATTTGAGGTGTGAGACAGAGCGTGTCTGGGCTCACATGTCACCCTCTGCTCAGAGTTCAGCACAGGTCTAGTGTGTCGCTGCTCTCTGGACCTCTGTGATACTGGGGTAAGGAGGCAGCTGGAAGGTAAAGACTCCCCTTCACACACCACATTCTCCCTCAGGGCTTTAAGGGCTCTTCTCTATGGTGACAGCACGGCCACCCTACTCTTGTGTGTGTGTGTGCGTGTGTGTGTGTTGACATGCATGCTGTTTGGCATGTTTTCCATCTTCTTTCCCTAGCTGTGTTTGCTGTCACAGCCTGTCCACAGACAACATCCATATGGCAGACACACGTCCATACATAGACACACGTACACCTGCAGCTCGACTGCATGCATGATTTAAGGCACGTAGGCCATGGTTACTGCTTTCATCATGGTTTCTTTCCTGGTCACCTACATGCATGAACAAAGCAGAAAAGCGTGCATTGGCAAAACCACACGTAACTAGACATAAAGTAATTAAGGTAAGATGAAGCTTAATTTTAATTTTTAAATACACAAGACTCTACACTGTGGTCCAATTTCGTCTTCTTTCTCTCATCTCTTTATAGGTCGCAGTGAACAGCCCAAATGTGACATCAGGCTTTGTGTGCAGCTATAATAACACAGCTACTTGCACCTAAACATCAAATCATCTCCCAGCATGCTTGCAATAGCTCCCATTTTCTGTTTCACTTTAATTACGCTGCTGTCCCCCGACAATAGGACTGTAATAACAACTGGCACGAGGCTGACACTCCCTTCGGCTTTGTCCCCGTCTCACACAGCAGCTTTTCTGGCAGCGCGCTGGCAGATGAGCATGATATAAGAGGCTGTTTCTGACTCCACCGGTTGGAAACAGAGAGAGGGTGGAAAGTGAACAGTGATGGTCAAAGCTGCCTCTTCAAAGTGACCGTTAATTATGTAGCCTGAAGAGGCCGAGCATAAATTACAACAGGGTGACTCTATACTAAAGTGCCAATTAGTGTCGAGTTATTACCTCTCTGACCTTAGTCCATGGCAGGGAGGAGAGGGACTGCAAAGTGCATGTAGATGTATCGATGAAGCTAAACCTCACTAACCTTTATCAGAACAGAAAGCCTGACGGAGAGAAAGAAAGACAAAGCAGGCAATCTGGATGTGGTTGTATTTCGAGCGCTCGTCATAGTCTCTGGGCCTCTGCTGTCTTGGAGCTGCAATCTGTGTGACATATCAGTCCCTCTCTGGGTATCTGGCGCGTAATTAGTGGCATCAATGTGGACAGAGGCCTCGTAGCACAGACCTTTCACAGGATCTATGAACACGTCCGCTGACAGTAACCTTTTCCCTCAGCTCACCATGACGCTCAAGCGGGGGCTAGTGGTCACATATGTTCTGTTGAAGAGCAGCCAACTGGACGTCGCTTATTGCAAAGCATAAACACCACGCGTCAGACACGCAAGCATACAGCATGTAGCCATGCTTCGTAGAAAACAGAAGTCCCTATGGAAGGTAGTGGAATTCAGCAGAAAAAGGAAAAAGCTGGGGTTTGTGTATCTCTGCTGAGAAACCAAAGTCAATATACAAGCAAATACAAGCATAAAATATCATGGAGAACACTGGTGTCGGCTGGAAACAGATGTTCATCAGATAAGCAAGTAGATCAAATGCCCTTACATTCACACCTGTTCTAAAAATAGAATACTTTGAGGCTACCTGCCTAATAGTCTGTGAATGGATCTAATTACAGGTCAGGCACATGGCGCACATGGGGAGAACACACAAACATGAAGGATCACAGCTCGAATCAAGAACAGCTACTCCAGGAGGGGACTGATTATGCCACAGACTGAAACACTCCTTGTAGCCAAATCGTCTTACTGCATTCCTGATACTTGCATATAATCACACTGTGTTGCTAAGCCCTTTGTGCGAGGGGATCATACGTTCCATAGCTAAATAGAAATGAGGCTCTTTTAAAGGTTTCATGTTGTTGGATACAACTGCCCTCAACTGAACTACTGCAACGTCCATTTTGGTTACTATTTAACAGTCCATTGAAATTCAAGCAGCGGTGCAGAGTAACTACGCACATTTACTCAAGTACTATACTTAAGCATAATTTGTGCTCAACGTGAGTATTTTTATGTTCGATTCCACTCCACAACAATACGTTTCAGAGGAAAATATTTCACTACATTTACTCAATGGCTACGGCTGCTAGTTTACTACTTTGCAGATTAAGATTTTAAATGCAAAACATATGATAAAGAAATAAAATATGATACATGTTTGCAGCTTTAGCTATAAACCCAATATGTCATCACTTGTTAAAAATCCCCTCCGCTGTGACCAGCTGCAGCTTCCACAGCAGGGAGAGGTATGGGGTCTTCCTCTGAGGGTAAAGTGCCTGAAGACAGTAGACCTCTAGACTTTACTTAGTCTTCTAATCCCTTTTAATATCTTGTTTTTATAAACTTGGATTTGTACAGTGGAAACATTTGCTGTGCAGTAGTTTTTGTTTTGCATGAGCTGCATTACTTTCTAATCAAACAGTGAAGTCTTATGAAAGCGTTTTTCTTCCTCTGTCTAATGACCTAACTTCTTGTTAGTAGCTGTCTCAGTTCTCATTTGTTCATTTTCTGTGTAGCACTTTGAGTTGAAAAGTTCGTAAATGAATCGTTCTTTTTTTCCATGAGCACCCAGCTGGTGGTGGATGTGGCTCCTGAACTAGTCACCTTCCAGTAACCTCCTGCTGTCCAAGATCCATATCAAACAAAAGAGTGTCAGTCTAAACATCTGAGCCAGCCAGTCTGTATACAGGTCCAGCACCTAATCAGACTCTGTCTGTTTCTTTGCATCTGCTCAGATATTTCCATCACAGAGGATCTGTTGTGTGTCTTTTACCAGCACACATGCCCTGTGACCATCAAACACCCAACCTCAGATGCAGGCAGGGTGACTCAAAGTACACAGTACCTGAGAAATAGGAACTATTGATCTGACAACTCATCCAATTACTCTAACTACTTACTATTTATCACTGGGATAGCTGGGTCTATTTTTAGCAGTTATCATCATCATGTTATGTCTTTTCACACTAGGTTAAGCCTAGCCTAGATACACGCTATCAGACTGGCCCTAAACAGGACAGACACATCATCATCTATGTTTGTAGCAACAATTCATCTTTTATCAGAATGCTGTGAGTGTTGAAATGACTCCTAGACTTTGCAGGCTGGGACCAGTTTGCCTAGTGGTAAGAGTTTTAGCATTAGCTAGCTGGCATGCTGGCACACAATCACGATGATTACATGGGCAAATCTCTAATCCTACTGGGTTTAATGGGCTCCTTAAACTGGGTATTAAGGGGAGCAGCTAAGCCAGGTGATTGTCAGCACTTGGCTCCATGGACACCGGGAACACAGGTGGGGACACAACACAATAACAATGCATAAACAAATGCACATGCATGAAAACAAGGAGGGCTGTATGAATATACACGCATGTATCAATCCAGTGTGTCTCTGACACTGAGTGCTTTGCTTCATTGTTTCCATTACATCTTCATATCCCCAGTGAGGTGGCAGGTGGCCGAGTGGTGAGTCTGCAAACACAGTCTAACACCTCAGAGATGGCTGAAAAGGGCACAGATAGACCAATACTGCGTCTGTGCAATAGAAAATGGGGTCGGAGGGGTGGGCTGAAGAGTGTGAGGAGGGTGTGAAAGTCAATGGAGCCTGTCTTGTATTTGAGAGAGGTCTCTGGCATGTGATCCCTACCGGATAGCCTTCTGTTTTCTTCTGGCACCACTTCAGTAGAGCGTTTCTCTTAGATCCTCCGTACTCCCGCGCCAGTGCAGCCAAGGGGTCCTTTCGTTCCACACTGTCACCAGGGAAACACAGACCTCAATCACTCAGAGAGAGGACGGGGGGGGGGGCAGTTACAGCAGTTACAGCATGTCATTTGGAGCATGAGAAGTGTGGGAAGAGTGGTGGTTGATCACTCCCCACAATACTGTTATCATCTTTATATTCTTCTCTTCCTAATGAAGAGGCAAAACTGTTTGCTCAGATGGAAGGAAAGTAAGAAAGGAAAATAATTTCAACATGACTGAAACTAGTTCATAAGAGGCCCTAATGTAAAAACCCATGATTCTTACTCTGTTATTTGATCTCGAATGATGATGGATTGAAGATAAGATCACGGTATATTTGCGTCACAGTTCAGAAGAGCGGGCTCATGATTACTCTGGACTGAAGCCAACTATATGCAGCAGTGTTCAGTCTGGCTGGAAGTGTGGGATGTAAAGCTTTAGCAGTCCTTCTTTGACCTCCCTTCTGTCAAATGTTTATATACACAGTATACTGATTGCACTATCATAAGACACTAGGAAGAGACAACAGATATAGAAATGTACATAATAAGAAGTGGTACAGATTGGTCAAATGCCTATCTGCAGGATTACTCCAAGGGTCTGCTCCCTTGGGTGTGCGCTGAGGCCATGGGAAGACCATGGGACACGGTCATTGCTCTGAGCATGGTAAACATTTCACACGTCACAGCAGCTCAGCTGTTAAATTCATTATTTCTCTGCTTTTGGACCATAAGGCTAGAAGCAGCAAGGATCTGCCCAAACAAATACTGCAGAGGCGGAGTGTTTTTATCAGCATTGATACAGCAGCTATATCGTTACCCTCTTTGAGACAGTGAACCTGTGTGCATGCCTGGTTGAAGCTGAGGTTGTTGTTCAGTGTGATAGTTGACTTCTGGTCATTTTGGTGTGTGCACAGGCAGGAGTGGCATGTGTAGTAAAATGACAGCCAGTAATGCAACAAGTCAGAAAGTGGCAGCATGTTTGTTTAATATCTGTCTCTTCCCTTTCAGATAAGCCAACACTCCACACCCTGTGTTAAAGCCCTTTATGCCACATCAGTACAGTTGGCTATGAAAGTTGGTCAAGTCCAAACTCTCTCAGCTGGGACTTAAATACTTAAAACTGAATCACAGTACCTACAGGGTTGCTAGTTAACAGTTACATTAACACCAAACCCCTAAATGAAAAAAGTGCACAACTGATTCAAGTCACTACTCCACACAAAGTCCATCTCAACCTGTCTAACCTCTACTACCCTCTTCTGGATTCTTAAGTTGTTGTTTTTTTTAATATAAAATTTGTAGTAAGAGCATTTTAACATTTCAGAGACAAGTGGAGTTACAGGTTCTCAGTCCAACAGAAGGAGTTTCTGCTTCTTCTTCTATTAAATGAGGGTTACAAATTCAGAAGCTGGCTTCACAATTTCTGTCTTGGTCCTGTGAATAACAGCAAACCATCATTTTGTTTGAAGAGACGTAATTATATAGACTGAAGTTTACTTCTAGTTGTTTGCAAAGTCAGGGAAGAGGTTAAAGTGAACCTGTGCAGCTAAACAAGTGGTGAATTATCAGACAACATCGTTTGGTTAAGCCAACCTGAGCTTGCTGTTTCCTCGGTTGCAGCTGAAGGACGCTGTGCGGCTGCTGAAGGAGGCTGGGGTTTTGATTACAGATTCCAGAGAGGGGCTCTTCCTCATTAGGCTCGTTGGTTTCAGGTCTTCCCCGCAGCCCGACAGCTTATCTGGAGGAGTGAAGGGTGCAGGAACGAGAGGGATCATAATATACTATAGTATGAGTAGAGCAGGACTGCAACAAAAGAGTTAGTAGGATATAAACATGTGAGGCAGGGATATGAGAAGAAAAATAGAACAAATGGAAAGCAAATTGATACAGGTAACTGTAGCGTGACTGTAGCGTGACTGTAGCGTAACTGTAGCGGGACTGTAGCGTAACTGTAGCGGGACTGCAGCGTGACTGTAGCGTGACTGTAGCATCACTGTAGCGTAACTGTAGCGTGACTGTAGCGTGACTGTAACGTAACTGTAGCGTAACTGCAGCGTGACTGTAGCGTGACTGTAACGTGACTGTAGCGTGACTGTAACGTGACTGTAGCATGACTGTAGCGGGACTGCAGCGTGAATGCAGCGTAACTGTAGCATAACTGTAGCGTAACTGTAGCGTGACTGCAGCGTGAATGTAGCGTAACTGTAGCGTAACTGTAGCGTGACTGTAGCGTGACTGTAGCGTAACTGTAGCGTGACTGTAGCGTAACTGTAGCGGGACTGCAGCGTGACTGTAGCGTGACTGTAGCGTAACTGTAGCATCACTGTAGCGTAACTGTAGCATCACTGTAGCGGGACTGTAGCGTGACTGTAGCGGAACTGTAGCGTGACTGTAGCGTGACTGTAGCATCACTGTAGCGTGACAGTAGCGTAACTGTAGCGTGACTGTAGCGTGACTGTAACATAACTGTAGCGTAACTGCAGCGTGACTGTAGCGTGACTGTAACGTGACTGTAGCGTGACTGTAACGTGACTGTAGCGTGACTGTAGCGGGACTGCAGCGTGAATGCAGCGTAACTGTAGCATAACTGTAGCGTAACTGTAGCGTGACTGTAGTGTGACTGCAGCGTGAATGTAGCGTAACTGTAGCGTAACTGTAGCGTAACTGTAGCGTGACTGTAGCGGGACTGTAGCGTGACTGTAGCGTAACTGTAGCGTGACTGCAGCGTAACTGTAGCGGGACTGTAGCGTGACTGCAGCGTGAATGTAGCGTAACTGTAGCGTAACTGTAGCGTGACTGTAGCGTAACTGTAGCGTGACTGCAGCGTGAATGTAGCGTGACTGTAGCGTAACTGTAGCGTAACTGTAGCGTGAATGTAGCGTGACTGTAGCGTAACTGCAGCGTGACTGTAGCGTAACTGTAGCGTGACTGCAGCGTGAATGCAGCGTAACTGTAGCGTAACTGTAGCGTGACTGTAGCGTGAATGCAGCGTAACTGTAGCGTGACTGTAGCGTAACTGTAGCGTGACTGTAGCGGGACTGTAGCGTGACTGTAGCGGGACTGTAGCGTGACTGTAGCGTAACTGTAGCGTAACTGTAGCGTGACTGCAGCAGGACTGTAGCGGAACTGTAGCGGGACTGTAACGTGACTGTAACGTGACTGTAGCGTAACTGTAGCGTGACTGTAGCGTGACTGTAGTGTAATTGTAGCGTGACTGGTTCTTAGAAGTCTTCAAAACACTCAAAATAAGCCTGCTTTAGGGAACCTGTCTTGCCAGAACAAGTCTTTACTGCAGCCAACGTCTGCACACAGGCGCAACTAAACAAGTAGGCAAGTTTCAGAAAAGACATGTGGTGAAATAAGATCAGGGGAGTGATGCAAACTTCTCATCTGCCATTTTACTGACATTTAGTCAAAGCTGTTTTACTCATTACTGTAGTTTGTATTGCAGTTTGAGAGCTTAGTCATCACATTTACAGTTTGCTTTCTATGAATACATTCATAAAACTACCCACAAAAACAACAGTAGGCTTTTTTATCTGTTCATTTAACTCTGTGCAGACTAATTACATCTGACACTTTAGCATTACTCATTTCTAAAGGCACCAACTCATAGCAGTGCATGACTGTCCACTGACCTAAAAGCAGTCATGGGAGGCCTATTATTTGGTCCAGTGTGACTGCTAAATGAAAAATAGAAATACATGTAAATGAAACACTATGACTTCATATCTGTGCTACATACCATACTGATGAGAGAATTCTCCATGATTGATCCTTTTTTCCAGTGTCTTTGATAGTGGTTTTATGTATGATTGTCTCTAAAAGAACAGAACACAGAAATATATCAAAAGTCTGAAACTGACTAGAAAGACTTCTAGTCTTTTTCCCATTTGAAAGGAAATATATGTTGGTGTACTGTATACCTGGATAGGAGAAACAGCAGCAGCAGGAGCGGTGCGTACGGGGATCCCACTCAGTGGGCTTCTTGGGGAGGAATGCATTTGAACAGTGTGGGCTGGTCCATCTGAAAGACCAGATAATATATCCGTTCATTATTGTACCAATAGTGTATAATTTTTAACACCAGTCAATAACGTTCATTCATTGTGACTTCAGTGTAATTACTGTACATGAAGAATGAGTGTATTTAAAACCAGGAGCAGAGTAGGACAGTTAGGGATCGGACCTAATTGTTTTGAATACTGCAATCGGTTTGTACTATCAAGTATCAACGGCTGTCAAGTACCCATACTTTTACCCATACACATTGATTAGTACACACAATATTGCTTACACACCCATTCTCCATGTTATCAGGTACACCTGCACAATCTAATGCAATCCAATACACCTGCTCTGCCTTAAAGTTTGCTTTTATGATGCCTGTATTATTCAGTTTTTGTTGACACTGTCACTGAGGTGTGAAATACATCATGCTTTAGCATTGAGGTCACAGTTGGTACTGCTGTCACACTGGACTTCATTATGCTCAGTGTAGTTTCTAATGTTCTGCACCCCACATGTGTGTAAACAGGAAGGACAAAACAGTGGAAACAGCTCTCAGTACAATGTGATTCAGTACAACACCATTTTTAACGTTGGTATCATTACATGTGTAATGTAATCAGATGTACCTAATAAAGTGGACACGGACTGTGTATTTCTTTTAATTTATTAGTGATTAGGATTTTATTTTAAGACATTTTTTGTAAACAATGTGTTTGACATGACGAAGTGAGTTATCAGAAAAACTTCAGTGTTATAGTGACACAGTTAGCACCACCAGCTCTACTTACCCGTCAAGTCACAGTTTTAATGCACTACAAATAAAATATGCTAATGTATGATGCAGGCTGAATTTGCTAAGAATATATGAAAAGCACAATTTCCACAGTAATTAAAGTTATTAAAGGAAAATGCCACCACTGCAGTCACACATTTATCAAAGAAATCATCTCAGATCTTCAAATGATTCTACTGACAAAAACAGCAAAACCCTCAATCCTGCCTGAGGTCAGTCCAGGCCACACAGTCCTACATAACAGCACCTGACTTTGCTGCAGAGAAATGAATGACAGACATCTGGAAATCTCAGCAGCTGCTCCCTATAGTTACGCTGCTGTGGTGGGATTTCCTGTGTGTGTGTGTGTGCGTGTGTGCTGAGGTGTTCGGTGCTCACTCTGTCCAACAGTATCAAAGGACTTAATGAGGGATTTGACAGTAGCTCCAGGCTCCGAGTCGGCATCTCCGCTGGCATCGGTGGGTGTGGTTGGGATCATGGAGATGCCGCACCAGTGACGGCTGTTATCCGAGTCGGATACCCTCACCTCATCACCTTGGAACCTAACAGACACAATGAACAGGGTTGCTGTGTAGAGACATATACAACACGTACACCTGGGGAGTGGAGAATGTGATGAGACATGTAAACTTGTGAACTGAAGACTCACTTAAGACCCTGACTTTACTATTCATATTAAGCAACTACCTGACAACATCATGTGATCATAGTTGGAAGTCTGAACTAAGGAACTGTCAATAACCGATGACCAGTTACAGATAACTGGATCTAAATTTGGAAGAAAAATCTGAGCAGTTGAATCATCAAGACACTTTCCACCCGTTGCCCCTGGTGAACATTGGACTCCAGGTGACAGAGGGAAGGACTGGGACTGACTGCATCGGTGATGAATGAGGAATGAATGACAAAGAAGGAATTTCTGTCTGAGACGCTGCACTCAACTCACCTCCACAGAGTGGAGACTGAAAGAGATACACAACCACTGATGGACTGGTGGAGTTTCATTTATTCATTTGCCTGATGAACAACAGTCAAGACATTCAATACAGTTTTACGTACTCTTTCACAGGCATACAACCAGTCACAAGACCAGACACAAGTCTTTCTTTGCAGAATAAATTAACAGCACATTCACTGTATAGTTCATTAAAGGGTGTCACTACAGACTACAGAAAAAATGACTTCTCACTATTTCTCACTTTTTCTAGATGGTATCTTTTTGAGCATTTCCAAATGTTTACATTTTGAGCACCAGTACCTTATTATCTGGTAGAACAATATGGCTTTCAGTAAAAATGCACAAACTGAATTTCTCTGATAACAACTGGACTCTGAGTAGAACCTGAGATCCTGCAATGTGGCGTTCTACTACAGTACAACAGCACAGAATATTGTGGAAGGATTTGGCCCAAAGATAAAATCAGTGACGTCACAAAATGTAAGGATCTGATACACTGAAGAGGATGCTGCTAACACAGTGATTGGAGTATAAAAAGGAAGAAATATCTTGAGTAGTCTCTGAGGTTGAGATGAAATGTCTGATTGATTCGACAGTTTTTTAGTTTGTAAGTAAAGTTGCTGAAAAGTGGAAAGGCAGAAAACAAGTTCAATTTATCATCTTACAATGATGACTTAAGGGGAAAATAATCATTTTAGGAACCTGTAGCACAGTATTTTTAGTCTATGAGTTAAAATGGAACTTTTGGTATGCTTGAGGAGAGTAAGAAGGACTGAGGTACACCTGTCTGTGTTTAATTTTATCTGCCAGAAAGAACAGATATGCTGTAAATTTGAAATTAATCCAGCAATCAGCAAAAATACAAAATACAAGTGTATACGAACATTAGCAGAGCGGATGACACCAGCATGTCCACCTGGATGACGGTCCTGTATGGTAGTTGGGTGTCCCACAGTGCCATCTAAAGGCTAAATATGACACTGCGTTCAGGTTCACTCCAACTGCAGGATGAAGTTTTCTATAACAGTTCATCAATGTCGAGTTTTAAAGAAAACAAAGGTCAAAGTGAAAGTAATCTGATAGATACAGAAATGATAAGTGAAGCAAATATGAGGCCCAGCACAAAATCCATGAGCCACCTAGTTCTTCAATATCAACTAGACTAAGCTCTGCTGCATCGCTCTTGCCTTGAAATTGAGATTTTCTCATGTTACAAGTCTGACTTGTAACTGTTCTGATAGAATAGTGGGTATAAAAAATGCTTACTGTGACAGTTACCCAGTCTTCTTCCTACTTCATCCTGCGTTTTTCATGGTGCTCTTGTAAGTCATTACCCTCTACCATCTGACCATTCTAAAAAGGCACAAATCAGCTTTGCACAGTATGAAAGGGAGAGTCATTCGAACACATGGCATTTCTTCAACATAGGTTAAGAAAATTACAAAGAACGAATACATTCATTGAGAAATAAAGAACAAAACTACTATTCAAAAGGTTCTAAAAGATATGCAGGCAAATGGAAACCAGTCTCTGTGTGACGAGACTCTGTGTGTACTGCATCTACACTGGTCACTGTGGCTTAGAATGAGACTGGTTAGCCACATTACATTTAGAATGACACAAAAAGGTAATAAGTGCAACAATAACACTGTCTTGACGTGGTGCTCCGGTGGGGAGGGGGGGCACTTCTCTAGTGCCCCTCTACTGCTGTCTTGGTATCAAAAGTGGCTCCGGTGCTTATTCTGGAAAGAAAAAGAAGAAGGAAGATGTACTACTGTACACAACTACCACGTAAGGACTATTTCAACCATTTACATGTGCAGCAAAACTTGAGATCTGGCATTTCTTCTAAACATTGGTATTATGAAAAGCATACCTCCGGGCACTTCTGACTTCTAACTTATTTCCATGCACACCTCATAGGATTAATAGTCAATCATAATGTCTGTCATAACTAAATCACCCAGTGATGAAGACACTATGCAAATGTATCTGTAGCAGATGATGCATAGCATGAGTTTAATCCAGTCATGCCGTGCAGACCATCCTGCTATTTAACCAAAAAAGTTAAAGGGTTATTCATTCACAGAACAGCAGGTGGCACCAGATACATCTACTTGAATGGCAGGTTTAAAGAACCAGGCAAAGCAAACCAAAACGGTAAGATAGTCCCGAAGGTGCAGTCAGCCAGCATATGGACAGACAGACAGAGTCAGACAGGCTGAAGCAGCAACACCAAGCCAAACACAGATAGGAAGGTCAGTGAGCAGCAACAGCACACAGGGCAGGGAGAGGCAGGCTGGCTGAGAGAGGGCTGACAGGGCAGGGAACTCACCTGGACTTTACATAGGGAGGCTTGTCAGAGGGACATCTTTGACAGAGTCATCACAGGGAGCTGCTGCAGGTGGGGAGCGGACGCAGCGTAACAGCTAATCTTGGGGAAAGTTTGCTGATTTAGCCAACGTCTAAAACCAGTAATGGACTGTACTAAATTCACAAGGGGTGCATGAAATTTGAACGAGACATATTTGTTTTTAAACCAAATATTACTATTTCTTATACGCTAAAACTGCTCTCATGAGGTTTGTGAGGCGATATGCTGAAACTGAAAATGTTTCAAGTAGGAATCATTTAGAGATCAGTTGCTTTAAAGGTTATACCACGACTGGCCACACAGATAAACAGAACGCTATACAGTAGCAAATCTAAGCAGACTTTGCCACAGGAAATATTTGACCTGTCATGATAATTAAAGGGCACAACTCTGTCAAAAACACCATGGCATGTGCACACTCAGACACACTTACATACAGTATGCTCACACACAAACCATTACGACACCCTCTATAAATACATCACATTACTGCATGGCCACAGTGCAACAAGGCTACATGAATCTTAAACGGCATGATACATTGGTGTGGAATTTTTTCACTGAAAAGTGCAGCCAGGACAGTTTTACACCGACTTCATTGTTGCATTGTAACACACTTAAATGAAAGTAGCATCAGTAGACCTACCCCCACATCTGCCTTTTCAAATGATAATTATTTTCTCAAATTGATGTACTGTAGTTTATTGTGGAGAGTGGGGTTTGAATGTTCCTGTAGCGCAATGTCAGTGTGGAAGACAGAGACAGAGAGGGCAGCAGCTTAGAGGAGTAGAATACACAGAGGGAAATACTGCAATAGATGGCTAATTTACCAACAGAGTCTGCCAAATCCCAGGAACTTAAACTCTGAAACTCCAAGGATATGAAATAAATCATGTGTACATCTAACACATCCTGGTAAATATTTTATCCTGCTTTCATAACTAACAGGTTTTTTGGAAAACTCTTAAGCAAGAGATTTCTTTCAGACGTTAAAATTATAATGTTTGTACCGCCTGTAGAAAACACTGGATGGAGGATATGGCAAGACTCTGGCAGGTATCTCATATCCACACTGTGTTCAGAGAGAAAGGAACTGCAGCCCGATGCTGAACAGGGGGAGCCAAGGGAGGACTCTGGGAAGGGGAGGGACTGAAAAAAAGAAGTACAGTGGAGATGGTACCTGACTCCCTGCAGGGCCTCAAGGTCTGTGGAAAGCTTTGCACTGCGATCCTGCTCCTCCTGCAGCTGTCTCCTGAGTGTACGCAGCTCCTGCTGAGCCTCCACCTTGATGTCGTTGGCCACCACCACTGCCGTCTGGAGGTCCGCTTGGAACCGACGCCACTCCTCTTTTTCATCCTAAAGACACAAACGTATGGATATTTACTGTACAGATGCATGCAAGTATTTACACATACGGGCAAATTCATACAGACGGAAATCACCATGTTTGTGGAAGTAGAAACTTGATCCCAAACCAAATTTGTTGAATTGTTAAAACTTCTAAGACTAGCTCTGGATCTGAACCATAAAAGGAGGGCAGAACAACAAGAAGCAGGCAAAAGACACTGAGAAGCAACAGCAAGATGGCTTGTCATTAAAGTAAAAGAAAAAGTGTGTAGGCCTATATTCAGTACTGTAAAAGCAAAGATCACTACCATGTAGATTTGTTCTTTAGCTATGCCTTCTATATTTTCTATTTTTCAAATGTTTTTTCTGCATCTAGTAGGGCTTGGGTGTCACTAGCCAGGCAGACACATGAACGAAATGTGAGGAATCACTGACAGAGGTGACAGTGAAATCCGGGAAGATGGTATGTGGTGCACTTGATAATATCCTTTTTAAAGAAAACAATGCTAAGGAGATGTTCATGGAATACCGTGCCTGCCAAAAAATACAGAACAGCCCACCTGGATGCTTCTGGGCAGTGGACAAATGACTCCAAGGTCAAACATTTTGGTAAAAAACACTCACAACAACATATTACCACAATATGCCTACTGTAAACTCATGGCTTCTGGAGAAGGAGAAGGAGAAGGAGAAGGAGAAGGAGAAGGGGAGACTGTGTGTTACAAACATCTGACAAAGGCAGATCTGGTTTCAGGATATCACAGTTACAAGGCATGTGGCCAAAATAGCTCAGTGAGTAACCAGGACATCCCCAGTTTGAACTCTTGGAACATGTGGCTTCAGCCTGTGATGTCCTGACTGCTTTAATGACTTTCTCACCTTCATCTGTCTAGTCAGGACTTTCAGTTGTCGTTCTGCCTCAGCCTTCTGCTCCTCAAGCTTTTTGACAAGATCTGCAATGACAAATTCAAGGCTTTTGAGAAATGCAGGTCAAACTTACCGTAGACTCAGACGGACTCACATAAATTAAACCTTGCATTCGCAACTAAACCGCTCAGGGGTCAGTGTGGTGAAGATACAGCAGCTTCCTATCAAAGTAAGTTACTTATGGACAGTATTACATCTTCCTAGAAATATTTATGATCACTGCAGTGATATTAGTATCAGACCAATGTCATATGCCATGATTCACAGCAGCTTGTGGAAACAGCCATACAACATCATTTCTCAACATTACATTTAAGACTGCAGGTTAAAAGAGTCCACAGAGTCACAGAAAACTGACGAGCTAGTGAAAGGAACATACTCTCCATGTCCAGGACGGCTTGGTTGGTGTGGCAGTTGACGGCCCTCTGCTGCTCTACCTGGTCCTCCAGTTCGAAGATGGTCTCCTTCAGCTCCTTTACCTGGTTCTCAGCCTGGAACCCAACCTCCTCCAGGGAAGTCACCTGGGTGCTCAGCTCCTGCTCCCTCCTCTCAGCCCGCTCCTGAACCTGCTGGCATTTGGCTTCCACCTGTGTGTGTGTGTGTGTGTGTGTGTGTGTGTGTGTGTGTGTGTGTGTGTGTGTGTGTGTGTATGTGCATTTGTGAGATTGTGATGGGATTAGTACAGAGATGGGTTAAACAAAGAGGCAGTGTTTCATATGAAAGTAACTTTGGGCTGTCACTGTGCTAATTAAATAGAAGCACTTAAGTCACCTTCGGCTCAAGACAGGATAACTTATGATGTCTTACAGACATTCTTGTGGTGCAGTGTTTCCATTTGATCTTGACAATGATGTTTTTACATCTCTGTCTTTCAAAAGATTAGATAAAATATACCCTCCACAAAAAAGGTGTGTCCACGAGGACTGGAAGAAGAGTCTGTGTGAGGAAACCACTAACCCACATGTAATTAAAACAGGCTACATTATGTTATCATTGTTGCTATTGGTATTGTTATTATGGTATTTATCAGATATGCTGATTGATTGATTGATTGATTGATTGAGATATGCTAGATTATTTGATGAACATGAACTCCATTTCAATGTCTAATTATCCTGTATACACCCTTTTGCATCCTTTGCAATGCCCATTAGTACACACTGCATTGTTGGTGCTCAGACAATAGATTTTTCCACCCTCCACATCGGTCACTTCATTAAAGTTCCGGTTATCAATTGTGATCACACGGTCACACCGAAATAATAGTCAATGTAAACATTCAAGTAGTTTGTTAATGGTAATAAGTGCACGCCGTCTGAAGAGTTCAATCTGGATTTGATCTGACTGCGTCTCTGTGTTCTTTGCTTCAGATACTGATTTACACTGAAGCTGAAGTCGGTGTGCCATGATAATTGCTGTTGTCCTGAGAAATGACCCTGTGAGGCAGATCTCTGAGCACAGCCTAGTGAAATAAGTAAATGATTTAGTTATGCAGGACCCCCTCCCACTGACACCATGTCTCTCTGATAGATTAGGATGTTGGTGAATGAAGTAATGGAGAGGCCTCAGCCTCACACCCATGTGGCAGAGGAAAGGATCGTGACTCACAGACTCACATGCTGGTGGACCACCCTACTGTTGGCACCACAGTGACAGTCCAACAATGACGACATCACTAAGCCGATGGTGACACGCCTCACTCTGGAGTCAACAACCACCAACAGGATCCCAAACCTGCAGTGCATCAGCCTGTCTGGTGTTTGTGGTGTTGAAGGGGAAAACCAAAGTGACTACTGAAAATAATCTGAGTGAATGTGAGTTCACATGTTGTGCTGGTGAGGAAAAGTACCAAATACCCACTGAAAAGCATTCCTAATGGTCACGTTTGAAGAATTTTGGAAAATGTGTGTCCTTATGTTCACATTCCTTAGATGGCGACTGAGCCAAGAATTATTAGAGGTTTGAATTGACTGGTGATACAGCAATTAACTTAACTGCAGCATTTTGATCTCTCTCAAATCTATTCCTGAATGACTGCATTGACAGTAAATGGTCTGTATTTGTATAGAGCCCTTCTAGTCAATTCAACTACTCATTCAGCCCGAGTACTCATTCATCATGCATTCAGGAGGACTCTAAGCTGGAGGAGGCTGTTCTTTCACACACATTCACACACTGAAGCTGCTTCAGGAGCAAGTTGGGGTTCAGGGTCTTGCCCAAGGACACTTCAACATGCTGACTCATGTCGGGGATCGAACCCCGACCTTCCGATTGACGGACGACCCACTCTACCTCTGAACCTCTGAAGTACAGCATCTAAACAAAAATCAATTAGGTGTTTCTAAATGAATGAACTGCTTGCTTTGCTCTGACGCAATTTACGGTAAATTATTCATTCTAAAATTCCTGAGAGCTTTGTCGTACACAGCACAGCTAATGAGCTCACCAAATAACGTAACATTTTTTGAACACAGTGAGTCACATTTAATTCAAGTCCTAGTTTCTACACACGCTTCACTTGATACAACACAATAGAAGCGACCGAGTGGAAAAAGTTTGAACTGAAGAGACATTCTCTAACCAAGAGAGAATTGTCCAGTTTTACATAGATTAATCTGTATCTCTGCTAACGACATTTGTCTCTGATATTGTCTTCAAACAACATCATATTCTCTGCTAAATACTATCAATACTATCCCATCCATAAATATTTCTGAACAAAATAGAACACCAAATTTCTCCAACATTCAGTATCGTATGCTTACACATTGTGTTTAAACAACAGACACAACAAAAGTGCACTATAAGTCGGATTGTGACCTTGCACCCTACCTACCTTGGACATTGTGGCTTGCAGATGCTCAGTTTCAGCCTGGGCCTGTAGCAGCTCCTGCCTCAGCTCTGTCAGCTCCAACTCCAGTCTGTCTCTCTCAGTGTGGGCTGTTTTCAGCAAGTTTTGCACCTCAGTGCTGTCACTGGCACACTGCATGGCCTTCAGCTCACCCACCTTTTGCCTCTCAATGTCCACCTGCGCTTTCAGCCTACTGTTTTCCAGTCTGAGACAGTCAGCTGTTGCCCTCTGCTCCTCTGCCGCCTGCGCTGCCTGGCCTGTGGCTTCCAGTTCCCTGTCCAGCTGGGCCTGCAGCCTGTCCATCTCCTCTCTGAGACAGCGCACCTGGCCCTGAGCTTCCTGGTGCTCTTCCTCCAGTGCCCGCAGGCTGCCTGTCAGCTGTTGCTGGATGTCCACCAGCTTCTCCCGTTCGAAGCGTGAGCTTTCAACCAGCTCGGCATATCTCTGCTCCAGCTCGGCCAGCCGAGGCCCTTGGCTACCCAGCTCCTCCTCCCTCTGGGCCTGAGCTTGGGCTTGTTCCTGAATGCGGCCAGCAAGCACCTCATTCTTCTGGGCCAGCACCTCCAGGCGCTCTCTCTGCTGCTGAAGTGAGGTCTGCAGGAGTCGCTTCTCCTCAGTTAGACGTTCATTCTCAGCCGTCAGCTCCTGCACCACTTGCTGCTGGTCGGCCAGCTCCTGTAAAGTTGCCTGCAGCTCCTCAGCTGTGCTGTGATGGCTCTCCTCCATCTTGTGAATCTGTTCTGTCAGGCTCTGCAATGATACATCCTGCCCTCCTGCACCGGTTACTGCCCCTGCTGCAATGGCTTCCCCACTGATACCACTGCTCACTGACTCGGAGCATGATGGGATCTTTTCAAACTCTGAGGAGTCTGGCGATGGCGAGTCCTTGGTGACGTCAGAGCTGGAGGAGACAGATGTTTTGAGAGGACTGGCAGTAGAAGGGAGACTGTCCTGTTGCAGACCTGAGGAGTTGGAGTCTGAGGGCAGGCCATTCACCAGAGGTTTAGAGGGGGTGCTTGTGTTTGTACTAGAGAGAGGTGATGCCTCCAAGCAGAGCAGCTTTTCTTTCAGTGCCTGGTTCTCCTCCCTGAGCACTGCCAGCTCTCTCTGAAACTTCCCGTTCTTCTCCCTCAGCTCCCCAACCAGCACAAGGGCCTCTGCCACCTGTTCCTGCTCTGGATCTACAGCGGGCTCTTGGCGTGAGGCACAGTTATTTGAGGGTGTGGAGGAAGCAGTGGATGCTTTACCTTTGCAGCGCTGCAACTCCATCCTGAGATTGCTAATCTCCAAGTCTTTAGCTTTGGCCTCAGCCAGCAGCTCTTTCACCTGGCACTCCAGAAGGCTCCTTTCCTGGACCTCTGCATCTCCACGGGACTTGGTTGAATTACGTGTCTGCTTTGAAAGGGTGGAGAGGCTGGAAGTGCTGGCACTAGAAACCATCCTCTTAGTGGTGGAGCCTCGTAGCTGGTCCCTCAGAGAGATGCGGTCTCTTGTTATGGTAGAAGGGATTTCTCTGGGAGCTGGGATACCAGACTTCTTTGGTGCTTGCGCACCTGCAACACAGACCAAAGTCATAACGTCAACATTTACCACAGTGCATCCATAAAGCAGTTAATGGACCCCTTTGATTTATGACTGTAAATATAATGTGAAAAGTTTTTCATTTCTGTTTCAGCTACACGGACACTTCAGGAGGCTGAGTGAGTCATAAAGGCTTCTAAAATGCCAAACTATGACACCATCAAGAAATTCCTTCATAGTTATCTTGATATCCTGTCAGTAGGTATAAATAACAACCATAAGCTACATTCATCACTGAGCAGTACAAAAGCGGAAAAAGCCACATCATCCATCTCTTGTTAAGCAGAAGGGAATTATTGCTACAGTATCTTTAAATTTTACAAAAACAACACAAGAATCAACAGGATGCATTGTAACAATGCAATGGAAATGCATTAAGACTAATAAAATTCATAAAAAGATCCACTTGGACTGCAAATGCAGTGCCAGTGGTGATAGAACAGATTCCAGAAATTCTTAATTAGCAACTCAAGACAAAACTTTTTTCTGCAGAATCACCATCTTGAAGAGAAGGTTAGTGGAATCAGCATACTTACATGTTGGGACTACGAATTTGTTAACATCATGTAATGACACTAATTGAATAGACAGTGTGTTGCATTCAGGCGCTTGTATTATTCAGCAGTTTCATGTGGTCACTGTACCCTATTCACATATTGTTCTCTGTTTGGACAACAGAGCATCTGCCTGGCACTGTCTGTCTGTTGCCGTCTGTGGTCATTCATTGCTGCAGCAGAGCTTAACTGTGGCATTTCAAAAGGCATCAGCGTGGGTCGCTGCGTGAGCCTTTTCCAGCCCTCTCTCAAATATGAAGAGTATTTACTGATGCCCAGCGTGAGCAGCGTGCCGCCTGAAAACGGTTTATTGTTTGTTTTCAGATCATCAGCAAACAACGATGCAGACACAAGGGGGTTGCCTGTTTAAAAGGATGACAAAGGTCCCTGTGCACGTGGAGCATCCAGGCACAAAGCAGCTTAAGCAGTGCACAGACAAAGACAGCCCTGTGTCTCTCACACGCATACACCATCATCAAACCCACAGAGCACAGACTAGACAGGCAGCCTGTGTGCTGAGATAGACAGCGCAACACACACATACACACATATACACACACACACACACGCACACACGCGCAACACACACACACACGCGCAACACACACACACACACACACACACACGGCCTAGTTTGGAATGGAAATCCTATACCCCTGTGGGTAGTTTAAGTACTCTGTCATTGATAGGCACTTTGCACAGACTATCCACTTATTGAATAAACTAAGAAGTGTGGCAGGAGCTGCCAACACTGGCACAATTTCTGGGGTACAAAGCCGTTTAACATTCCCAGAATGTGCAGCTGTGGTCGAAAAAATGAGGTGCTTTAAGTAGAGAGGTAAAGACATATCAATTGTAAATGGAAACTCATGAATGAAATTCAGCTCCGTCAGTGCTGAATGGCTCTCTGTTAAAAGCCACTCCAACCTGTTTGGACCGAAGGGATGGTGTCATTTAAATTCACATCAACAAATGCAGCACTTCATCCCAATCAGTTCAATGAATTTGCTACTGGACAGACCTGCACTTGACAAAGATCCACTGAGTCACTTTTTTCTGCACTTCACAGACAATGAATTCATGACTGACAAAATGAGGACAGCATGCACTCCTAAATTATGTACTGTCACATGGAAGATGTTAAAAGTGTGTGTTATACATGACTATTTACTATGCACTACAGGAAACATCACCCAGACAGGGCAGAAAAAGACAGAAACAACTAACAGCTCACCCCTATGTTTATGGCAACATATTCTCATTATAGGTGGCAATAAAGAGAGGAACAATGGGTCCTTGTTAGAGAGAGAGGAGTCCGATATGATTAAGATCAGTCCGTTCCCATGAGGATGACTGATGCCAGCAGTAGGACTGTGGAACAGCCTTTCATTTGCTGTTCCTTCATATTCTGTTTTCCTCTTGCACTTAGTGAATAAAACACAGATGGAGCACATGAACTCACTCATCTTTAGATCGCCCACCTCTTTAACCATTACATCACCACGGCTGCTTAATGTGCACAGAGGAATGACACCAGTCGAGATGCCAGCAGTCAGCACATGCAAGACAGCAAGAGGCCAAAAGAGCGCCAGATAGTTAGAGAACCTCTGAAATGGACACAAGTCCTTATAACTTTATCTGTCATTGCAGAGGACGCTACATTGAAATTCAAAATCACTGATGATTTTTCTCCGTGCCAGCAGATACAAATACCAAAATGCATTTTTAGAGTGTAAATGCAGGCGCAGGTTATTAAACGTTTGCACTATATGCTTACATTCTATTGACACATGAATTCAGTGATATAAACCCAGAGACGAAGATTATAAAAATGTAAATTCCACATTTGGCAGACTTGGCTATCAAAACATTATCAGACCAAAAACAAAACAGCTGATATTGGCCACTGCTGACAACGTATCAGCGCGTCTGTAGGGGATAAAAACCACCCCCAGTTAGCCAACCTGTTTCCAAGACCAGCACAATACTGATGGGAGTTAACCAATAGATACCATTGTTAATGTGTTCAGACCATTTTGAACAATCTAAAATTAACAATGATGTTTGGACTGAGAGACTGAGAGAGTTCTTTCCCTTACTCAAACACTACAGTAGGGATTCCCCCTCCAATTGCTCTAGCGGAGCTGCTCAGTGGTCACCTGCTGTAAAAGACTCCCAGGCGAGAATGTGGGTAAGTGCATTAACGTACTGCAGTGCACTGCTGTAAATTATACCGCCCACTTAATTTTTCCTTAATGAACGAATTTAATGCAGAACAGAGACAAGTACAATAAAGGCAGAAGAACAAAGAAAGTAAGTGAGAACCGCAGTTCCACAAACACAGTGCCATCAAGTTTTTTGGACCCATGTTGCAAAGCCAAGACAATGAAATCACCCTATTTCTTCAAGGCTACTGAAAAAGAGAGCATGTCCATCCCATTACAATGTCCCTAATCCTTCACACACAACATTACAGCAGTCTGACTCTTTAGGCCAAACAATATTAGTGGGTGAGGAAATTTGGTAAAGGCAGACAAAGCATAATGAATGGTGGTAATGAAAACACAAATCATCTTGAAATTACTTCAGTCGTAGTTGAGTGAAATTTGTTCACTGATTTTTATGTGGAAGAGTGCACAAGAAGTACATTTCTTTAAGGTCTTCACAGAACATTTTTTCTACTGACGGTGCGTAAAGACAAATCTTTCTTTCAAAAATTGAAACGTAAATATCCAAGACCAAGGTGGTTAAGAGTTAGCTTAGTTTTAATTCAGTGCTGTCTTCGATGTAGGCCGGCTCAGGTCCATGATCATTTATAGCTACATCTGAGAAGCACTAAATCTGTGAAAAGGAGTGGAATGGGCAGTTAAATGGCTCACTGAGGAGCTTTGCTCCTCTAGCAAGGAATAAATCCTAATGCAGTCTTAAGAGACTGGCTCTTATTGATAGCAAAGTGCAAATACCACAAAACTCCAGTTTTGGAGAAGAAAATCATTCTCAATGTAAGAGAACATTGTCACAAAGAGTATTTTCAAATTCGGTGTCTGATACTCCTTCTAAATTGAAAAAAAGAGTAATTTCTTACACAGTGGATTGAAGAAGACTCGATTATAGCAGCCAGGAATATTTCATGTACAATGAGACAGTACCTACAAAAAGAGGCTTGCTGCAAACTTCAACAAACCTGAGACTGAGCATGTGAAATGATTGTGTTGTTTACGTGAACTAAATGTCTAACGGACTGACTGCCAGTAATCCAAAGGCATTCACTTATTTCATGGAAAGTCAGCTCCCTGATCACAGTAATGCACTGTGCTGGCTTCTTTCTTCCTAATGAAGATAAGCTTTCAAATCACAGCAGGAGCCGTGTGGCTGGACACAGTCCAGCACCAGCCAGTTAACTGCAGCCAGCCTGCCAGCCAGCCAAGAGGTGGCACAATGCACTGTGAGCAAAGTGCACAGTCTTCAATTTACAGAACAGGAAGGTCATGGATGATGAGTCATGATGAATTAATGACTACAGGTGGTCAAGTGTCAGAGGATTGGCACCTGAAATGACGCACCGGCCTCATCCCCATAACAAACAAGCTCTCGCTGCCACTCCTCTGTATTCCCTTCTGTGTTCCAGGAAATGTGGTGCGCAGTGTTTCAGTCAGGTGGAAGTGGAGAGGAGACATGGAAAACACTCTCTGTTTCTGGCCTTCCTGTTGTCCAACAGACAGGGCATGAAGTCCGAAGCTAGGACTCACAGGCATTCCTTTCCTCTTACCGGAGGGAAAGATAGACAGACGCGAGGCTCCATGACTGCCACAGTGACTGAGCAGAGAATAGCCTGGATGGTAAGCTGCATCACAACAATGTGCCACTGAAAAACGGGTGAAAAAGACGGCACCACTCGTTGAGGATGAAGGTGCTGTTTTTTTCTTTTAAATAAGGAACACAAGACAGATTAATACTGTTTTTGTAATAGAGATCACGTGTGTAGTGAATACAGTATGAAAATATCTTTCACTATATTTCCTGAAAAGCAGCTGGAATCTCTAACTATGTTACCAGTCAGTCATGACATCGTAGGCAAGCTGATAAATAAAGCAAACAGATAATACAAAACTACAGAACCTCATTGGAACCATACCAAACAAGGGTAATCCGATTACTTAAGAAGAGAAGCGACTGTGTTTGCCAGCTGTGTGAACCAGATAAACCTCACTGTATCATCAGATATTTACTGAGGGCTGACAACAGTCTGACACCTGTCTTTGAAACTGACTACACAGACAATCTGAAATGCTGTTTGCACTCGGAATAAGTTCATCACACAATCCATGGATTCCAAAATAAAACAAACAATCAAGTAATAGGGTTAGGGTGATTGATATTCTTTGGAAGAAACGTCAACATGCTCTGACTTTCACAGCCATAAAACAGATTTTATTTTTCTGTTCTATTTTGTCAGCCAAGCCCCCCACACCACTGCTCTTGGCTGGCTCTCACCAGTAACTTAAAATAGGTCTGTGCTGGTTGTATACCTTCTTTCCAGGTATATTCCTTATTGCAAAAGATCTCAGCCATCAGCTGAATGGAGGTGTTACTGTATAATATCATCAGGCCACACAGTATAGACCTTCATAAGATCAGCAAAGATCACAAGATCTATCACTGCAACACAATAGCTGCAAAAAGGACTCAACAATAAAAGTAAAGTTAAGTCTCTTTTGATGAATTTTGAAGGAATTTGAGTTGAAGTTCAATGATGGGAGGCGGCAGAAGGTTTGCTGTTTCAGTGGATGATGTGCAGGATGTAACTGACTCCTTTGTCCTTTAAGAACTACATGAAACAGGTTTGTCACACTAGAACATTCAATCTAAGGAACTTCTGGTTCACCCAGCTCCCCTTAGATGCAGCAAAACTGCACATGCACTCAATGATTTTTTTTTTCACACATCTCACACTGTTTCACAGGCTGGTCACAAGCTGGAAAAACAAGACTTTCTCCACTGCAAACACTTTATAGACAAACAGACACGGCACTGAACAAAATGTCATTAAGTTACCATCATTGTAACATCATTCAGACGTGTAATCTCTTGAGCTTTAACTGCTTTATGTATCTTGCTGGTGCTAGTTTAGTGTACAAAATGATCAATGATCCGGCTCCTTCTCCATTAAAACAGGCTATTTCACTGCGTCAGATAATAGGAGAGCAACTAGGACGACCAACAGAGGTGGCCGTTCCACACAGTACCAGCACAGATCTACTGAATCGGGCAGATCAGCCTTCTCTGTTTGAGCAACAAACTTTTGGACTTCAGTACCAAGTTGTATAACAGAGTGCTGCAGTTTTACTGATCTCAAATTACAAATGAAATTGTGGCTAAAATCAACCCAATCATGTATCTATCACACATAAACACAAACATTAGATGTGTCTGAATATTCTGAAATCCTGTTGTTGTTGTTGCTGATGTTGTTGTATACTTAACTGATATGTCATTCTCTGCTTCCTGCCAAGGGAATACAGATATAAATGAGCTGAATCTGGTACAGCTAAGAAATGACACTTGTTCAAAAAAAATAAAAATAGATAAAATAAAATAATTCTATAAGAAATAAGTGGAGGAGGAAAGACTAGAGGGATGGCTGAGCACTAAGTGGCTCTGATTGCAGAATTACTTTAGACCACTAAGAAATAATGTGGACTCAGTAAACAGGAAAAATCATTACTGCACTGACATAAAGTAGAGAAATGCTTATTTACTACCCAACAAAGTATTCTCAACTTGTTCTGTAAGCAGGTGCAATGAAAGACCCTTATACGGCTCTCCCTCTAGTCAGCAGGTGGCATGTTAATTAATGGTGCCTACAACTGACCAGGCAAACCTTCCACCCTGCCGTTACAAAAAAGACATACAGTATACAAGACTTCATTGTGTGTTTTAGCTGAGACGCTTGTTTCTGCCTGAAAAGTGAACAGCTCTGCTGCAGCACAGCATGAAAGTTCAGCATGAGAGCTGGCAGGCCACAGAGGGCCACTTGGCCTGAGTTCTTTGGCTCCTTTAATCATTTTGATTGAATCATTTTAGCTGGCCTGCACCCTCAGACTTTTAACACAGTGTCCTTATGCTGATCCACTCTGCTTTACACTACTTATGGAGCCAATAGCCTACAGAGATATCAAATAGCACGGACCGTGAGCCGGCCTACTTGTGCTCCAAATGGAAAACATTTTAACATAGGACTCGCGGAAGGAATAATAATATGTCATTTTATATGATAGCAGGTTTACAGGATCAGCGTGTGCGATGGGTAATGAACATTGCAAAACTTAGTTTTAAGCTTCTGATGGTTTCCATCCCAACTTCAGACCCTTACAATAAATGGTACAAGACTTAAGATGTATTAAGTGTTTGTGACTTACTTTCCTGGACTGGCTGCAAGAAGGATTAAAAAGATATCCAGTGGAAAGATTAACGAAAGTTAAGGTAAACATTAAGGAGAAAAAAAGACATCATTAGCCCATAATCGCCACACTTTGATTCTGTGGATCCCTTTCCATTGAGCTATAGACATAACCAACAAAGATGCAACTCATTCTGCCTAGGGGCTCCGTCACACTAACATCTGGAAAAGCAACATTTCACACAAAGTGAAGTCAATTTGTCCAGTGCTCTCAAGCACAATTCAATTTTACTGAACCCTGACATGAAAATTCACTCCACCTCGACAGTCCTTACCTTAGGCAGAAGAGCCAACAATGAACAAAGTCATCATATTACTTTGTGTGTCAGTCAGTCAAGAAACCACTGCGTGTTAATGAATTTCACCGTGCCACTCACCATTATCAACAAGATGGCACCCAGTATTCTCAGAACGTTACTCTCAGAAAGTGATCGCGGCCTTATCGCTCTTTGGGCTGCTGTTTACAAGACAGAAACAGAGGTGATAGATAGCTGACAGCAGAACCTACATCCACAAAGAAGCTACCTCTACTGTTCCCAGAGTGAGGACGAACCACAGCCAGCTGCTGACAGATACACAAACCACATCTTTGATTTAGTATGCATTGAACACAAAACCACAGGCTTAGTGGGCTTACATGCCACGTCCAACTCAAAAGTTTTTAAGGTGTCAAATTTACACAGCCACTGTTAGTTGCTCTAACTTAAGTGAGCGATTTTCATGACCTCAGGCTGAAGGCTTTAAGATAACTTTGATGTCCAGGATATAGTCTCCAGTTTCACTAACAGGACATTTAAACAGCACATGCCTTCCTCTGCAAACACAAAGTACTGAGGAATGACCAGTGTGTTTGCTGCACTAACTGTGCAACTAACTGTGCTCACTGCCATGGAAAGTATGCCTTTTGTGACTTCCTCACAGTGTCCCTGCTATCAGAAGCTGGACAAACGTGCTTCCTCACGTTGATTTCCTGCTCTACGTCAATTTGGTCTGATATGGTGTTGCGATGGCACAATAACCACACCTACGTATTTCCACATTCTCTGTGTTGTTGCTCACAGTGGTATTGAAGTCTGCTTTGAATGGGAGCAGCACAATGAATCAGTGCTTCACCAGACAGATGAGCATTATCAGGAGCAGTATCAGGTGTTTGAAGTGTCTTAACAGGCAAATCTCAGCTGTCCTCTAACATCATATGAGCAGAATTAGGCTACTCCGAGGCGTTCTTGGGATCTCATTTTCAATACTGTCATATATTTGTCATCGAGGTGGCTGCTAAAACAATGTCAATTAGCAAACATTTCCCAGGTTTGAAGAAAAGTGAAAGACAGGTGTTGCTGTATGCTTGACAGTAGGCCAAGCTGAACATGGTTTATGTTGAAACCTGACACAGGACAAGTGCACCAGGCAGAGGCCAGGCAGAACTTCATCCTACCCAACTATAACATGAAAATATGGCTTCCTGTCTTAACTAGACGAGCACTGTTGCCTCGTCTTACCTAGTGGCACTTATATGGGCTAGCAAGCAGATTTCTATAAAAATTACTTTAAAAAAACCTGCACGTGCACATCGGTGTTTTGGGGTATTTTGGTTGATTAGAGCTGTGCTTACTTTGATATGCTGTGATGGGAACTTTGTGAGGTTGTTGACCATTTACAGTGACAAAGGGCAGCATGGTGGTGCAGTGGTTAGCACTGTTGCCTCACAGCAAGAAGGTTCCAGGTTCGAATCCAGGTTTGAACCTGGGGTCTTTCTGTGCATGTTTGCATGTTCTCCCCGTGTTTGCGTGGGTTCTCTCAAAGACATGCACCTTAGGTTGATTGGTGACTCTATAGGTGTGAGCTTGACTGTTTGTCTGTCTCTATGTGTTGGCTGACGATGGATTTACAGTGACAAAGGCATTAGATGCAACAAATCTGTCAGTCACGCAAATAAAACATATCAAGAACACAAACTTATTCAGTAAAGAGTTGAAGTAAATTAATAGTCCTAAAGACGGTAGGACAATCTTAGAAATCATGGTCTTAAAATTGGAGAAATTTCATAATGGATTCATGAGCTGAGTTGGATTAAACTTCTGTACCAGTAGTATGAAAAAATAATAAGTTAATGTTGCTGTCCTGCTGGGAACAATGTTATTCCATTGACAACATGCTAACTGCTACATTGATAACATCCCCTACTTTCTAGAACCACTGTGCTTTTTTTTTTTTTGCAAGTTTTTGGCAGCATCTTCAAGCATTACATCTTCCTTCAAGCATCCAACTCTGCACAGTCTCTGAAGAGACGACAAGTGTGTGAAACTTCCCATTTTTGACCATGTGAAGGTCCCGACAACCTATTTTACCTCACTATACAAACATGTTTTACATTTCCTTTCATCCTGGTCCAAATGGGTACAACTGACTGAGTTATAGCCCTGAAAATAGACCCACTGTTATTGGACAATATTTCACTGACAATTCATCAACGGCCGACAACATACTGACCACAGACTCTGGTCTCTACTGCTCAGCTAGTTGGGAGACAGGAAGGCTTACTGTAGTAGCCCTCAGTGTAATTTGGTTCTGATAACGAACTTGTTATCACTGCGGCAGACAGCTTACTCCTTATCCTGCCACTTCGGAGATAACACCATCAATCAAATTTGAACGAGTTCCTGCTGTTCCCACATTTCTTTCCCCATTTCCAGCACCAGAACTGTTATTCTGCTGTCCAAGCCCAAAGTCTGACAAACCTCAGCTGGCCATTTCACTGTCTGGTTGGAGATTACAAACTTCGCTGTTCTTGTCCATCGCCTTATTACAGTTCATCAGGGCAAAACAGATAATGAACCCCTGCATTAATTAAAGGTTTAAAAGTCTATATTTTTATTAATATACAAGTACAACCTTGTGAAAGATGGATTCATGGCCTTGTATGTGTCCTTGCTCTTGGTGCTCTTGGATCTATAGCATCATGTTGTGAGCGGACATAATGAAAAATCAAGCCATATGATGATCAATTCTAATTTCCTATAGAGGCTCATTTGAGAAAATGAGAAAATGGAGTGTGGACTAATAAGAATAACAGGTCAATCAATTAAATATTTGCTAACTGCTTCATTTCATAATGGAGGTTCATGTGGGAGGTTGGACCAAGGATCATGGAGTATTGTACCAAGCAGTTAAAATACTTAAATTACTTCTCATAACCTGGAGATTGATTATTAAGAGTGTGACTGTTATGGCGTGTTCCTTTTGCTGGCTGAGCAAACATTTTACCGTGACTCACTTTAACTCAACATAGTTTCACATATCCACTATGTGTACCAGTGTCATTTTGTACCAAGAGTAATATCTACCACCACGCAGCCCCGTTTTGCTTATTATCTAAGGAATAATTAGTGAGTGCGGGTAATATCAGCCTACTTTGTTCGTACTTTTTGACTCGGCACTCAACAATCTTTTGTTTAGTGCATAATTTATTAACTGCGTACTGTGTGCTGTGTGTATGTGTGTGTGTGTGTGCATGCATGCATGCATGGAGAAGACACTGGGAGCTAATCTTGACAAGCATGCAGCAGCTCCTACTGCCTTCCAATCTGAGCTTTCTGTGTTCCATCTTCAAGCAAAACACGCTACTGCTATGAAATGATGCAGCTTAACACCCACTACTGATAAAATGCTCTACTGTATTGCACGTGTGTGTGTGTGTGTCTGCTGCCCTAGCAAGCCACTTGCCTCTAGTCTATTCAGTCTCTATTTTTATGAGGATGGAAACAGCCAAATATAATCACATAACAGCATAAAGATATGATGAAGCTCTATGTGTAACAATATGTATGTACACACATGTATAAATATATGGAGGCTCTGTGTACATACACGAGTACAAGTAAATTAAGATGCAAATGCTCATTTTGTTAAAGAAATTCAGAGAGGTTATAAAGGCGTGGAAGAGCCTGGTTGTCTTCTGATGAGTGTGAAGTTGCTGCTGAGTGGAGTTGAGAGAGGGACTTTGAAATGGAAATCTTACAGAGGCGCAGTGAGCTCGGGGGCAGTGGAGGGATGTGAGCGCGGGACTGATGATACCATCTCCTCTGGCAGTCTCTCTAATGCTTACTGTCGGGCAAATCTCACTCAGCACTTTCCCCCACCCAACTACCAATGTCTACACACAGGTACAAACACATATACACATACAGACCTGTACTGACTGAATACTGGAACACAGCCCATCAGATCCATAACTACTAACGCAAAAAGTGTCAAAACACTCACTCAAATAATGGCACAAATCTGGAGCAGAGCGACTAACTAACTTCTGAGCCTTTTAAACAACGCTTATGAGTTCAAGGCACACTAATCTGGACTCAGTCAGTGCTCTGTTGTGTACATCTTAACCCGTGCTCGTTAGTCAGGACTAGTTATGCCAGAGATGTACTCAGAAATGACATGACAGAAGATTAGCTCATAAATGTTGTGTTTAGCAAATCTATGTCTTTACCTTTTACATCAACGGAGACAGACAGACACAGACAGAGAGGCTTAAATGATGCTGAGGCAAACCACGATACAACAGAAGCAGACCTGACTCAGTTTCCTCCTGTCTCCCCGCCTGGTTCCCCATGTTGGTCCACTCCGCGACTCCCACTCTCCACACTGGGGCGGACTAATCCAAGAATCCGTGGCTGCGGGGGAGAGGTGTGTGTGTGTGTGTGTGTCGGGGTTGTTGTCTCTGTTTAGCACCCACTACCAGTGCCAGTCAGTCACATGTGAGTGGAAACCATAGGAGACATAAAATTCTTCTTATTCTTCCCTCCTTCTGGTCTTCCTTTCTCTTTACCACTCCCAGGACTGTGTGAGTGTGTGTGTGCATGTGTGAGGAGGCAGGCTACGCATTCTGTTAGCGGGTGTCTGTGAGTGTGTGTGAGTGTGTGTGAGTGTGCCTGTGCTCCAGGACGGTGACAGTATGTCACACTGGCAGGCAGGCAGGCAGGCAGGCAGGCAGCGTTGTGTTCACTTCATTATCGCTGTGATGACTGGATTCAGCTCAGAGGAGGAGTGGCTTCCCTGGCCCCACACACACACACACACACACACACACACACACACACACACACACACACCTCCTCCCGCTACTGCCAGCCAGTTTACGCTAATACCAGTTGAACAATGGGGAGATGAACCGTCCCTCTGACTGGCACTGAAAAGAGAAATGAGTATAGGAGAGAAAAAGAGGGTGGAGAGAAGAAGGAAGGAAAGAGGAGCAGAAGGAAAGGAAAGGCACTATTTGTATTTCTGGCAGAGGGTGACAGTGCAGCTCTTGTCTTTTCTTGCTCAGGGAAGTTGCAGCCCAGGACCTCACACAGAGCCTCCTGTGCATGCACCCCCTCATAAAATCACAAGTCCCAACAAAAGTCTTCATAAATGGGGAAAAGTGATGCTGGTCTCGGGGGTAAGAGGCCACCCTAGGCTCGCTGTACCATTCTCTCAACAGTGCACTCAGCAGGGAACAATAGCGTGTACGTGAGTGCATGGACATGTGTAGAAAGATCAGGGGTGGTGTGCTAGTTTTGGTGGCGCTGTGTGGAACTAGTGAGAGGAAGGCTTGTTTTTTTCCTGTTCTTTCTCATTCACAATGTACGCATGTGTTAAATATTTATGATGGCAGGAGCTACACGGAGAAGCCAAGCTGGAAGGGAGAGTGACTTGTCATTTTCAGTTGTCTGGTCTCTTTCTTAGGGTCCCCAATCGCTTTTTGAGTGTGCAGGCATGTACAACTATCAGGAAAATCACTAAGAAACCCTCTTGGAAGTTGGCCAAGAACACAAGGAAGTCAGAAACTACTCTTCCACACTATTCGCCTCATTAATTCCACCTCATTAATTAAAGATACTTCTAATTTATATATGGATAAATACCTCTATACCACAGTTATACCCAGTCACAAGAAACAGGGATTGAAACTGCTGAGAAACAAATTATTCTCACTTGTATCCTTCTGAAGAGCCAGCCATTGTGTTTCATCTGACCTCGGTTTACAGAAATACAATAAGACTGTCCATGACACAATACGCTGTGCTGCTATGGTCCAAAAAGAAACCTCTGTTAGCCAAGGGCACAAACCTGTATGAAGTACTATTTATCAGAAATTACAATTCGTCTTCACTGCATCATCAAAAGCCATACTTGACACAGATAAGCACTGATATTTTTAGTAGGATGTTGCATAAGCTCAGAGCTACCAGCATATTTCCTTCTTGTTTCACTGCTGAAGAGTACCATGGAAATAACAATGAACAAGTAGAATGATAAACTGGACACTGGACATTTAAAACTTGTAGCTGCATTTTTGCTCAATAAGCATTTGACGCACAAAATACTCCAGCCAGAAAAGCCTTTAGACTTTTCTTACAGCTATTGAGACATTTTCTAGTTTGCTCTGCCCACATCAGGTTGAATATTTCACTCAATTATACAAATACTGTACATGAGCGCTACCTTGCTTTATCATGTTACATAAACTGTTGGCACATTTTCCTCATCCTTTCTCAATACGCTCTTCTCTCCTCATTTTGGAGCAGCACATCTACCTCAGTAAACAAACATGCCTCTAATCCAGCTAAGAATGTTCTCCTCACCACAGGACGTCCATCTCTGTGGACCCAACAGGCCTCTTTCAGGATCTGGCAAGACCATTCCTCTCTGTCTTGCATATTTTGGGGACACGCTGGGGTCACAAGCTCCTCGAGAGAGGAATTTCAAACTTGATGCCAAAACTCTGGTCTACAATCCTAAAAGGGGCCAGGTGTGTTTACTTCTGATCTGACGCCAGATGCATAGACACAGTGTTAATTTGGGCTTTTAGATGCACTATGAGGAGAAGGAGTAAAGCTATTCCAGCTTGCCAAAATCCTTTTTACACTGCATGCATAATAAACAGAGAAGCACATTATTGTACTGTAAATACTGTAGAGTATATTTAGACTTGCACAGGGCAGTATGGGGGACATCAAAGGTAAAGGTGTGGGTATACATGTGTGTCTTTCTGTTGCTCATGTCAGTGTATGTCTGTCATGGCTGAGTGCTTATGCAGGCTGAGGCACCCCAGTGGACTGAGGCGTGTTTGATTAATTCATCTGACAGATATGAGGAGCTCAAGGACCATACCTCTCCCTCCTCCTGCCTCCCAAACACTGACACAGGCAGACAGACAGGGCCCTGCTGGGACCACATGTTACTGGTGTCTGGAGTCTGGCGTCTGAGATGTGCATAGTGAACTAAAACACACTCTGGCTCCATCTTATTCCCAGTGCATCTCAGTCTCCCTCTCCTTTTCCTTCACTGTGACTGTTAACGAAGGTCAACGAACGCATCCATCCTCCCTCTCTCCTGGTAGTGAACTGATGCTATAAGGAAATAATATGAGCTGATTAATAGAGAATAGAAAGTCACAGTCCATCTGGTGTGGCCTCACATATGGCGAACAATCTGAGCAACTCATCCCTCATCTCCATGACTCACTGAAATCCACAGACCTTTCATACAGCAGAGGCTGGAGGTCAGTAAAAAAAGAAGGTCCTGTGTGCATTTAATCAGAAGAGAAATACAAGATGCATTTGAATCAGCGTGTAGTCAACAGCATGTAACTACTCTTCCTGACGAGTGGTAATCTACAACACTGGTAGTAGAGAGGACTGACAAAACATTATCTCTATGTGAGGTAGCATGTCATCATTCTGCGTTTACAGTCAAGCAGAAAGTCTCTCACAGGAGCAGAGGACAGAAAAGTGAAAGCTGTGGCATGAGAGAGCTCTTTGGTAAAGCTAAGCTAATCCACATCATTCACTTTCATTTTCTTGCTGAGTGACATTCATGAAGCGACAGTAATCCACTGACACGTCACTCATAAGAAACGGTGTAAAACTAGTGGATGCTTGTGTTTTTAAATCTCCTGTCTCAGCAGAAGTGTTGTCAACGTTTACCTGACAACAAAAAGTGGTGCTAGATGTTACCAGTGGGAAAAGGAATACATGATAAGTCCTTTAACTCCCACATTAAACAGATTTCTAGAACTGCCTTTTTCCATCTACGTAATATTGCCAAAATCAGGCCCATCATATCCACTGATGATGCAGAAAAATTGGTCCATGCATTTGTCACTTCTAGGTTGGACTATTGTAACTCATTATTATCAGGCTGCCCCAATAAGTCCTTAAAGACTCTCCAGCTGGTCCAGAATGCTGCTGCTCGTGTTCTGATGAGAACTAAAAGAAGAGACCACATTTCTCCTGTACTGGCTTCTCTTCATTGGCTTCCAGTAAAATCTAGAATAGAGTTTAAAATCCTTCTCCTCACTTACAAGGCTCTTAATGTTCAGGCTCAATCATCTCTTAAAGAGCTCATAGTACCGTACTACCCTACTAGAGCACTGCGCTCCCAGAATGCAGGCCTACTGGTGGTTCCCAAAGTCTCCAAAAGTAGTTCAGGAGGCAGAGCCTTCAGCTATCAGGCTCCTCTCCTGTGGAACCTCCTTCCAGTTTGGGTTCGGGGGCCAGACACCCTCTCTACATTTAAGAGTAGACTAAAAACCTTCCTTTTTGACAAAGCATATATTTAAGGGCTGGCTCAGGCCTTAGACCAGCCCCTAGTTATGCTGCTCCAGGCTCAGACTGCCGGGGGACTCCTATGGTGCACTGAGCTCCTCTATTCTCTCTCCTCCTCTTCCTCTCCATCGTTATGTCTCATGTCAGCCAAATGTCTGCCTCTAACTTGCTATCTTCCCCGGAGCGTTTCTGTGCTTTCTCATCTCTCAGGTTCCTGTGGATCCTGTGGATCCTGGTCCTGGCCCTGCTGGCGTGGTTCTCTGGTTCCTGTGGGTCCTGGTCCCGGTCCCGCTGATGTGGTTCTCTGGTTCCTGTGGATCCTGGTCCTGGTTCTGCTGATGTGGTTCCCTGGTTCCTACGGATCCTGGTCCTGGTTCTGCTGATGTGGTTCTCTGGTTCCTGTGGGTCCTGGTCCCGGTCCCGCTGATGTGGTTCTCTGGTTCCTGTGGATCCTGGTCCTGGCCCTGCTGATGTGGTTCTCTGGTTCCTGTGGGTCCTGGTCCCGGTCCCGCTGATGTGGTTCTCTGGTTCCTGTGGATCCTGGTCCTGGTTCTGCTGATGTGGTTCCCTGGTTCCTATGGATCCTGGTCCTGGTCCCGCTGATGTGGTTCTCCATCAGCCAATGGATGTGCGTCTGTCCAAGGCTACAGCCTGTCCGTCCTTGGGAGCTGGATCTCTCCTTCACTGTGGTGCTCCCGGAGGTTTCTCTTTTCCCACTGGGTGTTTTGAGTTTTTCCTTCCCGAAGAAGGAGGGTCATAAAGGGCAGGTGATGCCTCGGACTGATCCACCGGACTGATCCATTGGCCTCATCGACTGCTGGACTCTTTATTAGATTGTTTGTTCGCTTACACTTGTTTATTTCAGTGAACTTTGTAAAGCACTGTGAGACACTGTGTTGTGATATTGGGCCATACAAAATAAATTGAATTTAATTGAATTTAATTGAATAAGGGCCAGAGAAAAATACTGTTGTGGCTTGACAGAAAATACAGAAAGTCGAGTCACAAACTTTCAAATGGCACTGCATTTAGGTCGCAACTGGATTTAACATGATATACTTTTGTACTTTATTGTAGTTTTGTATTCTATAATTGATGATGGATCTCCAAATGGACAACAAAAAAGATCTATAATAAATATATTCAGCTCTATTTGTTGTAAATATAAACTTTATATACAATATATGCAATCTCCAAGAGTAGTCATTGTTATCAAGAGCCATGCCAATCCTGTTGACACCTCCACCATGTGAGGTATGACTGCTGGAACAAACTGAATTCACACAAATGTGGGTCTTTGGGGGGAATTCCACCGATTTGACTCATGTGAGTCTGTTTACAGGTCCTAGGGAGCACTACTGCGTATGTGAATAAAGCTTTAAGCCTTTTGCGTCTCCAGAGAAAGACAAAGACCAGACCAAAGTATCAGCAAAACTGGATTAATGCTAAACCAGTGCCAATTTAACTTCTAACTCAGATCAGATAAGAAAAAGACTCACTGAAAGACATTGATGTCAAGCTCAACTCTACTCACCCAAACATTACAGATCAGTGTGAAAGCATCGACTGAACAGAGGTGGAGGACAATGCTTGTCGATGAAGTGCCCATTTGTAAAGTTATGCCCTGCAGTCACCCTCAGCAGGCTTGTTACTTATAGAGCAGGACAGTCTGATCTCTCTCGGTCTCTCCTCCTTGCACACTCCGGAGGGACTCCTCTCCTAGTGAAAGCTTTTCTGAATTATTAATGATGTGTTTTAAATAAGTCATGAGGATGAAGCTGGGTTTTAACCCATTGTCTGACAGCACGGTAGAGTTGGTTAAGTGCCAACTGGGATATGGACAAGACTCCATTAGAAAAAATAACAGTTTTGACTCATTAGTATGGCATGCTGTGAGGGCAGCCGAGGGTGGGGTCAGACTGTCAGTCACTGGACCTTTATAGCCAGTAAGGTGTGTGTTGGGGTGTGTGTGTCCTATGAACTTGTGTAAAGGGATACTTCAGCCTTCAAACCTACTGTGACTGCGTTCTAATAAAAGTGTGGTTACTCAGCTTCAATCCTGTAAAATAAATGCCTTTTATCATGTAAGCATTGTGCCTACGGTGAGATCTGCCATTCCTCGCACACAGCCCATAGCTGATATCTACATGAAAAGATTTTCAAAGATTATGACAAAAATGGCAGTTTCTACTTAATCTGGGCAATATTGGCTGACGGTACCAAAAGTCAATGGCATGACTGAAGAATGGCACAAATCACAACTTAACAAAGGAAATGTGTTTCCCCCCCGTGGTGAATTACACTGATTGGCACAGGAAAACACTATCGTTGTTTGGTTTTTTTTTGCTATTCCATGTATGCAACCATCTCACACATATCCGACCCAGTTCCAATGAAGCTTGAGAAAAGAAATGATGCACACTCTCACTAGTGCAGTCCTCATTCCTGCATTTAATTAGCACCACAGTTAGAAACAAGACGAAAAACTGTATTTGTTGCTGTGCAGAAACGGAGTGCATCATTTGTGAGGGAAAGTGACATTGGTGCATTGGTTCAGAATCTTTCTGACTCCACACAGCTTAAGTAAGAGACTCAATTAGTGCCCGACAGGTATGATGACAGTTGTGTTGCAGTGTACTTAGAGCCCAGTGAGTCCTGATCTCTTTTTCAGTCAGTGTCACAATGCAATGTCACATATCAACTAGGGAGAAGCTCATCTGTTTATGACCAACCTGACAATATCAGTAAGACAAGCCTGAAGACATGCCTCACTATTCCAGTGAATATGTTTATCACAAAATGTCATGAAGCAAAGTCTGAATTTTTTTTTATCTTTTCTTCACCAAAAAACAGATACTTCACTTCAGAGACTTCCCTTCCACATCAATAAATGACAAAGAAACACTCCAAGACATTTCAAAGCATTACATCTCTACATAGATGAGTTCAAAATATCATAGATCATCACCCCAATCTAAATTCAAATCATGGCATTTCCCCTGGATGTCTCAGCACAACTCTCAGACCGGGCTCAGTGACTGTGGGTGGAAAGCAGCAGACTAAATGATGATTGTCGCTGTTTGCATGCATGGTTAACCGCCACTGCTCTCTCAGGTGTCACATTTGATTTTCCACTTGCTGTTAAGCTTGAGTTTTGAGACCTGTTTGACATATCCACTCATTGTTTATCAATCAACCTTTCTTTCTTTATAGAGCGCCAATCCATAACTGCGTTATCTCAAGATGCTTTCCATAAAGAGCAGGTCTAGACCAAACTCTTTAATTAGTCATCGTCATATGCCTTGACGTGCACTGGTGGCGTCATGGCCCAGGTGCAGAGCAATACTGGGAACATCATATTGAGTTATATGTGAGAACAGAACATGCCAGTTTTACTATGAAAATAATACATGTTAATTAAGCGGTCGACTGTAAATTCTGTGAAATTATCTAGATGAATTATGCTTGTTGGGATCAAATCATCAGTGTATTTTGATTTGGATGCATAAAAAGGAAATAAAGTTGGTTAACTGTGTTTGAAGCTAAAACACAGAGGATAATATTTTAGGGAAAGACAATACCCCATCTGACTGACAGTTTTGCCTCTGCAGTGATTGCAAACACCCTGTTAAGATGCCCTGCCCTATTTTAAAGATGGTTTTCTTTATGACCAAGAACTATTTAACAACATTCCTATCCTGAACTTTGATTGGCTACCAGAAACTGGCAAGAAAAACTAGGCCAGAGGAAGTAAGTGAAAAGTAATGAATTTATCATGAACGGCACATACTGGGAATCTGTTCTCGTCCTTGGGTGTAGAAACACTCTGAAAAAGCAAACTTTGGTTAATTAGAGACCAATCCATTGAAGCTGATCATGGTCTAATTGTGTTTGAAAGAACCAAGAGCCTCACTTGGCCATGGTTTCTCAGCTCCTCTGGAGTCTTTTCTCATGTAGAATTCAATTATCTTCGCTTCAGTACAACAATCCTTTGAAGAAGAGTTTCACTGGAGCACAGCATCTACACACAGTGTGTCTGGGCCGCCATAAACAAACACAGCTATCGTCCTCACAGAGGATTTTCCAAGGATGTGCTGTGAACAACGTTTAATTACTGCAAAGAAATCCCTGTCATTATCTACCGCCATATTTGTCCTACATGTAATACATGTTTTGCTATCAGGTCTGTTTGTGGTTGCTCTGTTTATCCAGCTCATAAAAAGTACAATGCCAACACACCAGTTAATAGATAATGAAAATACTTTAGAGAACTGTTTATCACACCATGGCATCCTGTTGATAACATACAGTATTGTGACTGTGACGAGGAAAGCTAATAAACTAAAGTGTGTAATCAAAGGAGATGAATACGGATGTCAAGGATCACAAATCCTCAACAGCAGCAGGTGGCAGTATGTGTCTAAGGACGTCCATTTTTAAAACAGCTAAAGCCTGTCAGACATCTCCACCCTCATTCTGGCTTTCACATGCAACACCAGAGCCACAAAAGATCTACATGTATTCATACTGTCACTTGACAGCATGCCATGTGCAAAAAGAACTCTGGGTAGATTTGGAAAAATGTCACAAATATGATTAGTAGGGGAACTGAATTGAAGCCCATTTCCAGCACTGCAATGGAAAAAAAGATTCTATAAGTCATTATAATGGGAAACTCTCAAAATGAATGACTCACTATCTCAAAACAATGATAATTATAATGACTAACCCACATTTTTATAAAGTAATTCTCATTATTTCAAGACACAAAGTCATTACTTTGAGAAAGTTTCTGATTATTTTGAGATGCTAGGTAATTTTGAGAGGTTCCATAAAAAATGGCTAGAGGACAATGGAGGAACAAACTGTTCAGATCTTAACTGTATTATAATGCTGCTTTTCAAATGTGGATAAATATGGCACATGTGTGCACAGTGCTTAAATCTGCATATTACTAGCAAGCTGCATAGGCAATGGTTAAATAAAGTTAGAATGTAGGTGTGATAGGTGGTTAAACAGGCACCTCACATTAATTCCCTCCTCACACTCTCCTCATCCAGCTCAGTTTGTTTTGTATTGAGGGTGCATTTCTACTATTCAGAATTATTTTCTTTCATGTGCACAATTATATATGTGACAAGCAAATGAAATATCACCGCCATGTCTACAGTAGAGTGGAATTTAAGACTTTGTCTAAAAGAACGAATGCTCATACACTATTTGCATCTGTTATAACAGAAGTTCTCCATTCATTCAGAGCTTTGAGGTAACTGAACACACAAGGACCATAATAAAGTACTACAAACTAAAACACCACACATATCAACACTTAGTGTAGATGCACAAAAGCAGACACAAACACACATCCTTGGACAGAAAAAAGTGCCATCCAACAGACAGCCTGCTGCTCACACAGCTAAGCAGATGTTGCCTGAGGAGCAGTCCAGTCTCTCAGTTTTGGGTCATAATCCTGAGAACCATAGTTCTCAGCCATCAAGGCCAACCAAATGAGAATAGAGAGACAAGAAAGAAAGAGTAAGGGGTATTGAGAAGCATCTCTAGCTACTAGTCACAACCAGTATCTGGGAGCTGCAGCTGGCAGCTTAAGTGATGCAATGTGGCCCTCTAGTGGTTGTAGATGATTAGTTGATGATTACAGCTCTTCACCCTGTTTCTTTACATCAAACCAAGTGTCTGAAATCAGTTCATGAAAGATATCTGACAGGAGTGGTAGTCTCTTACCAGACAAGCTGCGAGGGCGAGCTTCAGGAAGATCTGATATGGCTCCGGTGGTCACAGTCTTCTTCATCCGGGAGCCAGAGGCAGCGGCTCCCAGGGCAGGCTTTGTCAAGGCATCATCACTGCTGGCTCTTTTCAGCTACAAAAGACATCTGCTGTTCAACAACAACGCAGGTATAATAATGCAAAACTAATGTTCTGAAGTGATTTAATCAGTTTCATCACATCATGTGAATGTATCACTGTGTTAGTTAATTATTGTAATTTCCTGTTAAGGATTCTTAAAGTATCTATATATCTAGTTAGGGATAGACCGTAGCGTGCTTGGGCTCACCCTGCTGAGGCGCTGGTCTGTGGCCAGCGTGTTTGACGATCTGGAGGTCTTCATGGCTGTGGAGGTGGTAGTGGAGGAAGATGGGGCCAAGGAGGCCTGCCTGGCCCGCTCCTGGAGTCCTGGCTTGGGCAGGCCCACCTTGGTGGCGCCAGCTTTCAACATGGCTGTGCTATACTACACCTGAGAGCAGTCCAGAGAAGAGAGAAAGTTATTTTTTAGTTTTGAGCGGTTATCCTCAAGGAAAAACAATAGCATTAATGTGTCTGTGTATTCACTGCACTTAGAATGGCTGCCCTGGAGCTGGCAGGCAGATTTTTCCAAAGCAGATGATCAGTATTGTCCCAAAGGCACCAGGAAGTACTGCTAAACATGAACTCATGATTTTCCATGAACTGAAATAGCACTTTGAACAACAAACAAGTCTCTGAGAAGAACAAGACAAGTGTCACTGTGTGAAACTGGCCTTTCACTGCCAGCACACTTTGTTCACGACTCTATTTCTGGCCTCACCCACGTATAACTTGCTGACAACAATCAATCTATTGAATCAAAACTACATGATAATATTAAAACAACAGTTACAGATTATAATATTGGCCCAGAGCTGAAGTTTCTGCCTCTTACCTTTGTGGGGCAGTATAGATCTTTGAATCTACCAAGAAAATGACCACTACTGCTAAATAATGTATAAAATCAAACACTGAAATTCAAATATTTTAAGCTATATTCATATTACTGAATAAAAATGCATTTTAAACAACACACTAGCTATGGATGCGAGACAAAACTAGAACTGTCCCCTCAAGCACCGCAGCTGCATAAAACCTAAGAGGAGGCACAGAATAACAGGCAGTGCGTTTGCTTCGTGTGGATAAGAGGACTATACTGTAAATTAAATTTACAAGCCAAGAGTTGCCTCTGAGGGCAGCTATGGCCATTCCAGTGGCAAAGCCATTGAAGTACCTCCTGCTGAAGGGAGGAGAAAGAGTAAAATCTCTTATCTGATTTGTTCAAGCCAGTGGCACTGACCAACACACAGCACTGTCTCCACAGATCTAGTAGAAGGTATGCAGTTGGCTACACAACTATCACTCCTCTGTGAGGAATATAGCTTAAAAGCGGTACAACATTGCAATCATTTACCCAACTCCAACAGGATGTGGTCACAGAGACTGTTGAAGGTGTGCATTTGATGTCCAGACGGAAATATACTCATCTGGGCAAAGAGCAGCAGTAGGAAATGGAAGGAGGTAGGAGTGCACTTAACCAAGGAGAGTGTGCACTGGTAAAGAGCTCTGTAGCTCCCATGGGACTAGCTGAGTCATTGATCAGAGCTGGGGTAACCAGATCTTCTCTGAGAGGCACAGTGGTGTTAATGGGGACACCCTCCAGTCTCTGCAAGCATAGAAATGAGTTAACCCAGGACAGGGATATCAGGGAGGACAGCTTTCCTCTGCTCTGAACTTCTACTTATTTCATTTGCTTATTTCATTTGAATGAGATTCTATGCTGACTGTGTTCAGACAACATTTCAGAGCAAGACTTGTGATGCTGTGGTAAAAATCTGCAGTAACCAATGGCCTACAGCCTAGAAATTATGTCATGATGGGTAAAATCAGCAGTGTAGGCAATTAACCACTAAAGACAATAGAGGGGATCAACATCACTAAAATGTTCCCAACCTTCCCAACATCCAGTGTTTGCTACCTTTATGCTGCTAGTTTGTTGGGAGTGTTTGTGGATCCTGAGGGTCTTATCTGATTAATAACACACTGTATGCACTGTCTGGCCATATGAGAGCATGTGTCTCCCTGCTGGCCCATCACAAGACACTAAGACCTCTCGAGGCCAGATCCTGTGACTTACTCCTGCCTGGCCCGGTAGTCTATCACCTCAGCTGCAGAGGCTCACCTCCCTTCAGATCAGTTTACCAGGCCACAGCACCGTTTATTGCAAAGCACACATTTTACCTGGTTTTCAATCTAAACTCTGTGTGGGCTAAATGAGGAAGTAATGCAAAATTGAGGATGTCCCACTTGACGTTAAATTATTTTCTCTTTTAGAATAGGACGGAACTAAGCAACAAGCAAATAAAATCAGGGAAACAGTGATGAAGTGATGTTTGAAAGCATACGCCTTAAAAATTGCAGAGCTCCTATAACCAAAAGCTTGTACAGTTTAAGTCTAATCCACATTGCTTTCACCTTCTTTGGACCACTGCAGGTCTTAATTCTGCAAACATGACCTCTCCATATCCCTCTGCAGAGATATGATTCTCTGGAGCCAGAACTGTGTCCCACTTACTTTACAATGGCCTAGTTAGGAACCCAAATATCTTTCAGAGACAGACAGAGGGTTGTATTTCAAACTTGAGTTAGCCAATAGTTAAGACAGACTGTGAGTTGGGTATCTCCCGAAAAAAAGCTACTCAGCTAACAAAGATGACAGACATCCACAGACTTTCGTTTACTTACGGTCTGACAAAACCAACATGTAGGATGACGACATTGTGGCTTATAGTCGGCTGGCAAAAAGTTAAATGTGGAATTTGCTTTACAAAATACTAAATTAGAAAACCAAATATAATTTGTAGTCACCACAGCAGTAAGTAATGGGTTGACATCTGCCTTAATTATATTTCTTCCAAAAACAGGAGGATGAATGTAAAGGCTGAATATGGGAAGGAGTGGTGGAGGAGTTTCTCGGGTTATTTCTGAAAGTTGCTGTTGGACTGGACTGCTGAAAGGAGATAAGGACAAAGCACTGGGAGTCAAGACCAGCTGTTATCAGTTTGGTCCAGGATTAAACAGGGTTAGGGTCTCACACAGCATGTGATCTGATACAACCCTGAGGGAGAGGGTGTGCAACGTGCTTTCATTACAAAGGGAAGATCAACACATACATTACATAATGTAAATGGCTCACAGAATCAGATCAAATCGAGACAAATTTGATATGTCAAACAAGACATGACAACATCCTACTTTACTGCTTTATTGCTCCAAGTATATAATATTCTGCCCAATCATTTGGCAGTAGTGGAACTTATAATAATTAAGAAAAGATTAAATCAATAAAAAATTATTTCTCAATTGAACTCTAAGAGAGTACAAATAAAAGGATTAAGTATTTAGAAAGTGTTATTTATGTTTGTACTGAAAAAGATCTATAAGTAGAATCATTTCAAGTTGCAACCTGCTGTGGAACTGATTCTCAGCAAAACAGGGACAGATGGTCATTCAAAACCAGTGATTATTTCTTAAAGACCCACAAATATAGAACAGTTGCGGAGGAAATACTATCTTGCATTAACAGATTCATTGCACATTTATGTTACTTGGCCAACTCAGCTTGCCACAACCACAAGTCCTCTCAGATCAAGTAGGGAAATCCTTGCAAACCAGTCCTGACCGTTCTCTGACCTTAAATACTGGTTGCACTGGTACAATGCAGGATGGGCCGTGGGCACTTGTGTGTTTGTGTAGAATATGAAGCAGAAACAAAAGAAAAGCATCAGCCAGCCACCAGGAATGCTCTGTGCATGAGGACAAACATCCTGTCACTGCCATTTACACAAAAAGAACCTGCGGTCAAATGGGGAACCTGCAGTCCTGCAAAGACGTGGCTGTAAAACCTGCTGCCTGCTTGTGGTGCCACTTAATTGAGCAAAGCAGATTCAAGTTTGACCGTACTGCTTCACTACAATCAATAATTTGCATTCTATCCATTAAGAATAACATTGAAAAGATTCAAACAATATAACACACAACAAAGCACAACCAAACAAGGCCTTACGGCTTTAGAGCTTTGTGGAATTCAGGTATTTCTTTACCTAGAAGTCAACACAGCTTTATCACAGATTTATACTGACCAACACTAGCCCACCAAAAGCAGCAACTCAGCTATTCAGGATACTGAACAAGACTCTAAGCTGAATGCCACTGTGTGTCATCACATCCTCTCATGTGTTCTATCCTCCCTGGCTCATTGGTTGGTGGGTTAAACCTTAATATAACGTACTGGAAGCATAGCATAATCCTAAATATAGAAACCTCTGATTACCACTGTTGTAAAGCCTTGTATAAATACTGCTCCTGCACGGAGAACTTCACAGGTTGCAAAGTTTAGTCCTGGCCACATGTCCTTTTCAGAAATGTATTTTTAGTGGTCGACAGAAATGTGAGAAACCTGGCAGAAATATCAGCAGCAGATGTCCTCAGTACCTTTCTTCCAAACTTATTATATAAACGACTTCAGTTTTTCCTATTTCAAACTTTCCTATTCCAAAATGACAGGCATCTTCTATTCAAAACCATCATCCCTATTAAGCTGTACAACAATTACTTAAGATAAAACGACATATTCCAAAGTCATCTGAGAGGTTAAGGGAGCAAAATAGTGAGAAATAAGGTGATGGCAGATTGATGTCAACGAGAAAAAAAACGTGGTGCAGTTGACTCACGTGTTTGGTCCTGGATGCTGTCCTAGAGCCTGCCCTCTGCCTGAGGGCCCTGAAGTACATCTGACCAAAATATTCGTCCTTTGCTGAGCTCTATGCAGAGAGTCTGAGGGCAAGAATGAAGGCTCAGGAGCAACGGCTGTCTGCCTCAATGAATGAGGAAGTACTGCAGGCTACCAACCACTGTGCTGTATGTGCCGTTGCCTCTGTCACTCTCTCTCTCACAAAGAGGAAGAGAGCGACAGAGTCTCAGCCATAGGCATGTCTTTCTCCTCTCAGTTTTTCCAGACTTTTTCTTACTAGTGGAGAACAGACTGCAAGAGAGAATGGACCAGTAGGATGAGGAGGGGCAGATCTTCATCATGTGCCAACAGTGGGTCTAGCACTGTCTGAATAATGGTAATGGTTTTGATTATGATCACACAACCTAAAATGCTGCAGTCTGAAATGCAGGCATCTGCACTTTGTTCTCAGGACAGATGGCTTGCAATTTGACTTAACCTGGGACCATGCGTGTTTGTGGGTGAGAAACAACTGTTCTATTGCATTCTTAAATTTGAAACCACAGCCGTGTAAGGCAAAGGCTTGTGTTTCTTCAGTGAAATTTCTCTGCACTATGTCCGACTGTCTATGTCTAGCTAGTTGAAGCAGAGTCTGAAAAATAAAGCCTGATTTACTACATTGTTATGAGGTCCTTATTTCCAAAGCATCTGTAGGCTGTTTAGGCGTAAACAGTGGCTACCAACACTGACAAAGCCGTTCTTTGTCTCAGAAACACTTCTTAATGTGAGGGTGGATCGTTTGTGGAGGGGTCTGCATTTTATGCTCAACCATATTGGTCTAATTTGGATCCCACAGCGTACGGCATGCCAAGGCTGTGGAGCATGTGGGTAGAGAGTGTACTGCACTCTGGTAAGGGATGAAACAGGCTTCAGTTTGTGGCAAGTGGTAAACTGAGGAACTTGGTCTGGCCACACCCCTCCATCACCACAAAAACTGTTTTTTGAAAGGACGCAGCAAAGGCTTGAGAAGCAGCTCTGAGTGCGTTTTTAGGCACCACATCCTGTTTCACAGCCAACTCCAGATACAGATTTCGAGTGTGATCTGACATACGCTACATGCTTTTGACTACATTGATTTCGTACTGTTGCCACTGGCACACATTACCTTATTGATGGCAGCCTCATTAAATGCTGGCAAAACATTGTGCCGTACCTCTGATTGTTTAGTGGTCACATAGGCCTGTGCGCCAGCTGTGGATTTTCCCATGACCAAACAAAATAGTTGTTTCTTACGTTTAGAAAGTGCCTGCTGAAATCATCACAACACAAGCATAGTTCTAGTTAACAGCCTTACATTGTCTAATTTACAATACAGTCCATTGCCTTATATTGTTTTTTCCACGTATAGCAAAGGAAAACTGCCTTTTCTTTGCAATGTAGGAAGCTAGATCAAAAATCAGGGGATCAGTGGATAGAAAGTTATTAGGGTATATCATCTGACAACTATGAATGTTCACTGTACAGGTTTTGGTGCCAAGCCATCCTGTAGATATGTACATATTATATTTGATAAGTGAAAACTTCGACTTCCTGGTGGCCCTAGATGAAAAGTCAGGGGATTACCAAATTTATTAGGATTCATCCTCTGGGCACCACTGACATTTCTAACAAAGTTGATGACAATATATCCAGTGGTTATCGAGATATTTCAGTCTGCATCAAAATAGTGGACCAATGGATCGGTATTACCATCCATAGAACCATGCAAGGCTATAAAGAGCAAAGCTTCTGGAAAAATAATGATTTCTTCATAAGAAGGGTGAAGAAGCCTGGTGTCACAAGCTGCTGCTTCTTATCTACTACTGAGAAGTTCCACTGGGAGGGCATAGCATGTGGAAATGATCATGTCCCACTCCGTATAGGTGCCCCGTCCAACCCGTAGGTCTCTTCAGTGCGGCAAAAAGTACATCACTTTTCCATCGGTGAGTGGCCGTAGTAAATGAGAACAATAACGCAGTCCAAGGTGTCCCAGTATAGAACATGGGCTTGGAGGAAACTTCACTTCCACATCACATACTCACAAACACCACAATGAGAGACCAGTAATTACAGTATACCAACCATTTCTCATCCGTGAAAACAGCCAACTTACGTATGAGGAAATAATGGAATGGAATAAGCATCTGTACTACCAAGGTCCTTTGCATAAATTAAAACTGAACATTTTCTGAACACAGAAAGGTTGACAGGAAGTAGCAGACCCCTGAAGTATGAAACAGGCCTAAAATAAATGAATGATGATGGAGCTTAAAGCCATGTGGCCGAATGCTCACTAGGTGAGGTGGCTCTTAGCTTGTTGTATCACACAATGACAGGAATCCCCTGAGTGGACAGACCACTACATACCACACTTCTCAGAAAAACCCACTAGCAGGCACGTTGAAGCTCCTAGGTGCTGCCTGTTTCTCATTCCCTTCCTTTTTCCTCCTGCCATCCACAGGAAAGAAAAACTGAGTCAGACTCTCCACACAGACAACACTGTTGCACAGGATGTGAAAACAAATGAAAAATGTGTAATGATGGTGATTCAGCTGAGAGTGGGGCTTAAAATATTGCTTTTTCCATGATGATTGAAAGTACAGCCTACTCTCAGTATAGCAGCCAAAACTGACAACTGCGCACAAAATTAGCTGAAATTGTAAAGATAACGTAGTTTTGCAAAAAGAAATGCAGATCCTGTGTCAGTCTGATACTGATATATTCATCCTGCTGCTACTGATAACACATTACCATGACAGCAGCTGAACATCTGACCAACATCTGCACCAGAGCTTGTAAGTCCAGAACAGATTATGGTTGGTATATAAAAATGTAATAGACTGTAAGATCCATTTCACCCTAATATTAGTTTTATTTGACACCATAATATTGCAGTTGGGAATACGTGTGACTGGTAAATATGTGTACCTACATGCATTAATCGCTCCTGACCACGTCAACAGCTCTAAAGCATCTGTACAGCACCTGGTACTAGGGAAGTGGTGTGTGCAAAGTCATCATCTCAGCTAAAGTGAAACAGGAAGAGTGTGGGATTAGTGTGTGTCCCATGCTGTGAGACGGTCTCTGCTCTCCCTCTGGGTTTCCCCTTTAGTCTGGAGGGATCTGAAACTAGTACGCAACAGGGTTCAAACCTCTTTCCCAAAAGCCCGATCAGGGAAGTTGAAGCTTAGTTTTGCACAAAACAATGTAGCCACTGGGTAACATTTTCTGCATTCAATAACAACTTGTGAGGATTGAATGAGAGCAAAGCCACGATGCCAAACACACAAGAGTCCCTACAGCTGTTAGAATATAACAGGCTTTAAATGGTTGAATGGGATTGGAGATCCCTGAAACTACAGATAGGAAGCAATATGTGTTTGTATATGTTTATGCTTGTATGCATTGTGTTTCAGGCGATTGACTATTGTGCCAACTGCCAACTGGTGAAGTTGATGTGAATTATTGTTAGAAAGAGTAAAACAAGAACTCCAACAATCCCTCTAGTGTGATTCTATCATTTCTCAACCAAAACACAGAAAAACTATCTGCACCTGAATGTGAAATAGCCCAAATATCAGAGCGGCACATTTTAGAGAAGAGATGAGATGAAGAGGAGAGTTAGTGAGGAAAGTGCTGAGTTAATGATTTCCTTTGATCTGGACATAGATCAATACGTTGCTTGGCTTTCTTTGGGGTTTATACAGCAGGGGTTCCCAAACTTTCAAAGTAATAAGTGCTTACTATGGCATCCTGGCTCATTAATGGTGACAGTTTGTATCCAAGAGGAGAGGCTCAATTCTCCAGTCACACCTCACCTTCAGATTTTGATCTACATGAGTTGCAATGCAATGCAATTTTCTTCACATCATGTACTGAAATTGAACTCTTAAAACTAGCGATGTCCTGATTACTACATACTGTACAAATGAACAACTAAACTCTTGATTCTAATGAATTAAATACTACTACTACTACTAATAATAATAATATGTTGTATTTTATGATAATATGGCATAATACTTATGCCCTTTAGTCAATATGACCAAAGTATCAGTTTCACTATGTGTTTGTAATTATTATACTACTATCATTTATAATTATTATAAAACTGGTATTAGTATAATCAAATCGCCAATCACCAACTCCACCAAAGCACCACCATAGGTTTATAGGTATGAACAATAAGTCCTCTGCGGTTGCAGCTGAAAATTTTCATTATCCATTAGTCACCAGATTATCTTTTCAATTGATCTCTAAAATTGCCTTTTTCCTGTACTTTCTCACATCCCAAGGCAAAGTTAGTCAGTTATCATGCATGATAAAGGAAAACACAAAATCCTCACATCTAAGATGCTGGATTCTCTTAATGGACACAAAAAACTGATCCCTTCAAAAAGAAAAAAGAACTGGATGTAAGCATCCACACCCTGATCTGTGTGGCCTCAGCCAAACAAGGGATTACTGACGTATTGAACTGTGCCACCTCGCAGCAGCTACAGCCGCAGCCATCCCTTATCGCCTAAAAACTGCTCTGTCCTGGCTCAACAGGCATACAGTAGTAGGAGCTGAGACAGATACAGTCTTCGTGCATATTTCATCAGCTTCATCTTCTGTTTCAGCTTTCTCAGAGCCAGGGTCCCTCGAGGGCCAAACTTCCTGCTCTGACGGTGTCAGAGTTCATGTGTGATAAACAGTCAGCCAGAGCCACGTTGTAGAAACTTCAGCTGCTTTCCTGTCTGCATGGCTGGCTGCATGTACAGCGAGTGGGCGGATTCCATAGAAACACTAGCATAGCATCCACGAGAACTGTCAGGGAATAAAAAGCAGAGCTCAGTGATTTTCCACAATGGAACATGTTGGGAGCAAAAGGAGAATCCCTGCTCTGCCTTTGGAGGTTGCAACAGCACACAGACTTGTGGCATGAGAGCTATTTGATGTGCACCGTGGGTGTGTTCAGTGTAACTGGTATGAAGAGAGACCAAAAGAGGTGACAATGGGTCAGACCCTTTTCAGCTACCGAGCAAACATTTTAACAACACTCCCCACGCAAATGTAAACGTCACACTTGGAAACTCCATCTTCATCTGCCTAAGTCTTGACCTGCACATCACACTTCTGCTGAACACCATTGCTGCTCTAAGGCTTCAGTGGAGGCAAAAGAAGCCTGACAGTCAAGTGAAAAGACCATATCTCTGCTTTACCTCACACGTGGCCCAGATGACCCATTTAGTGAGACGCTAGCATTCCTTGGAGCCAGTGAGTTCGACTGTGATGCTTGTCAAGTATGCAGTCTGTTTCCTGGACGTTCCTGAACTAAAAACAAAGCCAGAGGAAAAAGATGCTTGGAGTTACCTTCTTTCACAGCTGGACACCTCTCAGGCAAATACCATTGCTGTGCCACTGCGGTTATTTTTTTCTCCACTGGCCTTTGGCATATGACGCTTTAGAAGAAGATTTGAGGAAAACAAACGTAGGAAACGTAGCGCGACACTTCTGTGGAGGCTGGGTGCTATTACATGGAAAAACTATTGAGTTGAAATATTTCACAAAGTAGTTGACAGCGTACTGAGAAGCCTCACATCCTGTCAGGCACAGGGGTGCTTCTATTTATTCAACTGACTGCATGCCAGGCCTGTACTCATTCCTGCTCCAATCGGCCCATCTCCTCTTATCTCCTCAATTAAAGCCTCCTCCACTGCAGTAAAGGACGTGCCACACCAGCTGTATGTAGACCAGACCTCGCCTCTTGAGAACCGATAACGACTCCTTCTTCTCAGATCACACCGACTGCTTTTCCCTGAATGTGTGTGAGAAAGAGAGATGGCTGGCCACACCAGGCACAGAAATGGGTTTCTGGCCATAAAAATATTTTCCTGACATCCCAATGTTGAAGAGGGTGAGAGCTGTTCCTGTTACAAACAGAGGCTCATCACTCACAGCAATGGAGGTGACATAGACAGGAGGAACAGGAGTGCTCTAGCAAACGGACCTCAGAGCACAGAACTAGCACTCAGGCTAATGCATATGCATAAAGTCCTACTGGACAGTCGTAAAGCTCAGGATTCATGAACGACCCCCCGTCAGCCACTCTCTCTCTCTCTGGTATCACACCTACAGCTGACCACACAAGGTCATAGTTACATGTTGCCCATTCACCACTCACTTTGAATCAACACACAAGATCTTGGGCCTCATTAAGATTTGATTCTTAAAATCAATACTGTAGCTCATTTCAACAAGACAACTTGCATCCAAAGCAACACATTGCGTTCAACCATTTACTCCTAATGGCTTTACCTGATAATGTATGCTGGGGAAACTGCTGCCAAGTTCTCTTTATGAACCAGCACACAGTCTATGAACGTGTTGACCTGTAGGTTTCCACAACTGCTCCTATTCTGACATGACCAGTATCTCTATCTAGTCTTAGTTTGTTTAGATAGAGTCATTTCCACCCAAATGTAATGTTTTGCAAATACAGACTACAGCTTAAAATGGCCTACTATGGAATCTCATCATGAAACAAATTTGTGACTGAGGCCACTTGCATTGTGAAGAGAATATTTTAACTTATGTTGCTCATGTAACAAAACTCAAAACACAGAAATGTTGCTGATTGACGGGTCATTACAGGCTGATGCTACACAGCAACTAATGAACTTGATGAACTCAGCACCAACAGCATCAGGATCAACCCACAGGCTCAAATTTGTTCGGCTCGGCAGCTGCTTTGATCCTCCAGCTCATTATTGTGAGGAGCGGGGTGCTGTGCGTCCTGGTACAGATGGGTGTCCCACCTATGTCTCCTTGTGGCCACCAATTCATGCGAACTCATCTGCGTGATTTTTAATCTCTTTCAATCCCTCCCTACTCAAAAGCCTCACCAACAGCCTGCTGTCAAACAAGGCCATGCCTTCACACACATTTATTCCCCCAAATCCACACCTGCACTTCTAGCAGACAAGAAGGGTTCAAATACTCTTTAAAACTAAGGATTTATACAAATCTAAGGTTTCATTTTAAATGCATAATCTGTACTTTTTTGGCCCAATAAATTGCAGAGTTATCTCTTCATTTGGGTAAGCAAATGATTGTATCTCGTTGTCATTCAATTCAATTCAATTCAATTCAATTCAATTCAATTTATTTTGTATAGCCCAGTGTCTCACAGTGCTTTACAAAGTTCACTGAAATAAACAAGTGTAAGCGAACAAACAATCTAATAAAGAGTCCAGCAGTCGATGAGGCCAAAGGATCAGTCCGGTGGATCAGTCCGAGGCATCACCTGCCCTTTATGACCCTCCTTCTTCGGGAAGGAAAAACTCAAAAAACCCAGTGGGAAAAGAGAAACCTCCGGGAGCACCACAGTGAAGGAGAGATCCAGCTCCCAAGGACGGACAGGCTGTAGCCTTGGACAGACGCACATCCATTGGCTGATGATTCTATCTATAATTTTTAGACTAGTCACAAACACGTCTTGCTGGTTGTATTGGGGTCTGAAAGTCTGCATTTGCATTTAGTGAAAGTGTGCCCCCCCCCCCAAGATCGATGTCTTGTAGTTATGTTGAGCCTTTAGGTCATTATAATGCCGGAATCTCCCTCCATTGAGAGTAACTAGGCAGTGAATGCAGCATCTGAAGAGAGCAGTGACCATCTGACGTACAACGTTAAGCACTACATCACTGCAGTATCTGCCTTTCACCCGTTTCACCACAGCAGGACAAGGTCACTTCAAGCGTTATTACCCCACCCCCACTCTGACTCATTTCACATGTCAGTTACAGCATGTGGACGAAAGACTCCGTGCTGCCGTTCATTGTGTACTCACAGTACCTTAGCACGCATTTAATGAAAGTGAATCCAGGACACCAGCACTGGTAGGAGATATTCCTGAGTGTGTAGGGCTGCAATGAGAGGAGACCTTGAATTCCCTTTGGAACATCACACATTCACATACATTTAATCCTTCCCATTGAGCAGAGAGGGTCAAGGAGATCTGCAGATATCATTCTGTGTCCAACACATAAACCGTAGCACCCCCGTACAACTGGACATGGGTGCTCCACGCATAACCCCTGGCTATAAATAGCAAGCCAATCTCAGGAACTGCCTGCATAATGAGTTAAACGGAGGACGAGAGCAGCTAAAGAAAAAAAGGAGGGAGATTCACTGCTCCAGACTGCACAAGAACATGCTGAGTATGAGTCCAGGCAAGAGACGCTTCTACCTCCATCAATGGCAACTTAAGCAAAGTCATGAAATCAATGCAAAACTCAAACAGACAGATTGCAAACTTAGCAGTCATGTCAGTTGTTGTCAGAGGCGTTCATTTAATTTTACTGGCTACAAACACTCATACAATAGACACCATTAGCACAGGAAAGACAGGAGCCTTTTCAAACTATATCTATCAGTACATACCCAGTGTGCTGACTGCCCATCATTATGCTGACACAAGAGCAGCCCCCGTTGATGCTTTTTTGTGTCTAGCACAGCCTGTCCTAAACACAGCAGCAGAAGCCGATATCAAAGTATTTCCCCTTCTTGGATGGCTAACCATGAGAAAAACAAAGGGTGTAATTACCTACAAACAACATTCCCTGTGACTGCCTCATAAATGACTCGTGCCCTGCTCATATTTGAAGTCTTCTTTTTCCTGGCATAATAAAAAGCAACAGAAGAAAGCGAAAGCTGTCATTTGTCGCCCATTTGGTTTCGCCCAAAGGATCCTTGCAAGTACCACTGCAATGCTGGCCTCTTCTATAAACACAGGACTACAATGTAAGCTCTGCAATTAGGATATTTTACAGCTTTACTTTGCCTTTGGTCATTACTGCGATATCTCAGTATGCTGCACAGCAAGCCATGAGCAAATAGCAAAGGTTTATTATTCAAGCATTATTCAAGCATCACTATCTCAGACAGCGATCTGATGTTTCTGGAACACTTTGGTAACGTGGTTTATGAGTAAATGTTACGTGGCAAGAGCAGAATTACACAGGAGCTCTGTCCGGACACTTTGCTATAATGAAGCATTTAAGGACCTATTAGAGACATAAACAACAACTTTTCACAAATACCTACACCAAACACAACAAGGCCTTGTTTAACTGCTTCACATGGCACTTATCTAATGAGGAACAAATGGCTGGCTGATCATGTGAGGAAAAACCACTTGCAGTTCACTGAAGTGGTTCCAAAGGCAACTTGCCATTGGCAGCAAAATGGGAAATTTACATAGAAACACAGCAAAACCTCGGCAGCACAGCTAATTTGGTAAACTCGTTTGTAACTTGATCTGCCAGCACATGACCTGCTTTGTGTCAGGAAGGCATGAGCACGCTACGAAGAAGCAGGTGCTGAACAGCGCCTAGCTGCTGTTCGTGAGGATCTGAGGAGAAACCTTCCATTGATTTTAATCCTTGAAATATCACGATAAAACTAAAAGTATTTCCACGGGTCCACGGGCATCTAGACCACTGTAGTACTGTGGGTTTCAGCAACTTGGGGGTTTCAGCAACCTGGGGAGGCTTTACATTTTACAATTAAAACCTTCTATTGTATTCAACTATGTTCTGTTCGGGTCTCCTCTGCTCTTCTGTTAGTACTAGTACTCCAATAGCATTAGACTTAGTGTGTTTAAATTTGACTACTTTTAGGTCAACAAAACAATAAAATCCACAATTTCTTCTCTTTGTAAGACTTATAGAACTGAAACAATGGCCGAACTTTAATCAGAATAATGAGCAATAAATCAAGTTCATTTTGATTTCTGAATTTTCTAAGGGCAATTAAGCACAAGCTGCAGCACCCTCAGTGACCCGTGGAGACAGTGGACTTCTCCCTCCAAAGCCCACAGAGTGGTCAGGTAGAGCAGGCACCCTGCTGGCACCCTGCTGGCACCCTGCTGGCACCCTATGAACACTTCCACATCAACCACGGCGGGTAAATAACTGCGCCAGTGAAAGGGCTGTTCAGAGAGCAGGTGGGCAGTATTGATCGGGGAAGAATCCTGCTCATCTCGTGACGGTGCAACATTAGCAAGTAAACAAATTCAGGATGAACGTGTGAAGCCACGTCAAACGTACCACAGCGTCCTGCTGCAGTCCGGCTCGCTGACTTAGTGCTGCCGGACACCACGGCCACGCAGCGTGGAGCCCCAGGCGGCCCCGGTCACTACACCCTGCTCTCCGGGACGCTTCAAGCTAATCACAAGCAGGCTGTCATCCAAGTCCGTTTGGCGCCGCTGTGGGCTGGACAGACCGACGGATCCCGAGCGACTCTCTGGCCGCTTCTCCGATTGACCACCGAGCAAAGTTTACAGGGGGGAAGAGGAGGAGGAGGAGGAGGAGGAGGAGGAGGAGGAACATGAGTGTTAGCTTAGCTCCAGCTCACCTGTTCACTGCTGCTGTCCTCTGGTGAGGATGCTGCTGCTGCTGCCGCCGCCGCCGCCGCTCTCGGTCATTACTGTCTCCACCACCGGCCCGCCGAGCGGGAGCCGGTAGGTGGAGCGCGTGAAGCAGGTTTGGCGCAGTGCTGGAGGAGATTTCTGGGAAATGTAGTCTTTCCGTTGAGCAATGAAACACGGTGCACAGACCGGTGTTTCCCGGGCGCCTGCTCTTTGACTACACCGTTTAAAGACCGAAGGAGCTCCTGATGCCAGTCAGGTTGGTGTTGGTTCTGAATGCTGGACATTTATCCTGTCTCCTGTCCCCGATATATTCAGCACACTGAACATTACACCCAACCAAACACACGCACAGGTTAAAGCTGCTGGTGGCTAATGGGGCATTCATCTTTAGTGATGTTTTAATCTTTTGTTTATTCCCTGTAATTAAAAAGGCGGAATCAGCGCCTCTCTGACACAGTTGCAACAACAATGCATTATATAGAAACCAGAATAATTATTTTAGCGATATAAGTGAGGTGGGAAAGTACAATTCAACAACGCACTGTCTAAAAAAGCCCCAAATTTACCGTAAAAGTTTCGACAAATTTCGGTGAAGGCTGGGTTCGCTGGTGTCACGTGGGCAGGCGGACTTCGTGCCGAATGTGCTGACAGGATGATAAATAAATAATAATAATAATAAATAAATGATGAATCTCTGCTGAGACAATAAATGCTTTTCAAAAATCTGAAATATGGATTCACTCCATTCATGTAACTATATAGCCGGATGTACTTTAATTGTGTTCCCATTATTTCTGCTGCCAGGCGTTACAAATGTCACGAATCTGCCGGCCCTCCTTGTTAACTACATTTACCAGGAGCGCTGTCATTGAGAAACATGGCCGCCTCCACGGGTGCAGCGAACGCTGCTGCCTCCGACTCACAAGGTCCGAGTCAGGACGGCCCAACGATCCAGTACAGCATGGTCCTGGAGCATCTCATCGGGGACAAGAGGCCCGTGAAGGAGCTGAACCCCGGCGTTATGGGGGGGCTGCCGATTCCTCCGAAGAGCGACGAGCAGAAGATGATCGAGAGGGGGATGGAGAGCTGCGCCTTCAAATCGGTGCTGGCCTGCGTGGGAGGTAGGCAGCGACGGCAGTATTAGAAATACATATAAAAGTGTGTAATAGGTCAAACAATGAATCAGTAAGAAAAATATACTTGTTGGTTGCAGCGCTGCCGTAATGGTTTCTGCACATCACACAGACCTGATCAGTAACTTAAAGGCCGATAATATTTCTCCAGTCAGATGAGAATGGCTCACCAGTAGACTCTGCATCCTTTCTGATCCTGATTTATTGTGTAGAGATTTACGATGGTGTTTTTGTTCACCACAGGGTTTGTCCTTGGTGGAGCTTTTGGTGTTTTCACAGCCGGCATCGATACTAATGTAGGCTTCGACCCCAAAGACCCCCTAAGAACTCCAACAGCACGAGAAGTCCTCAAAGACATGGGCCAGAGGGGGATGTCGTATGCCAAGAACTTTGCCATCGTGGGCGCCATGTTCTCCTGCACAGAGTGCATCATAGAATCAGTAGGTCACACCACTTCTCTGCAGTATGTGGGGCTGCAGCTGGTGACACACTGATGCTGGATGTAACCACACAGCTTCACGAACACGGTTGACGCTAAAGGCTCACACTTACACTACCTAGGATTCTTGAATCCTTCATTTTGAATTCCTGAATTGTTTGGTCTGAGCTGCTCTTCATGGAAAGCGTCTTGAGATAACGCTGTTATGAATTGGCGCTATATAAATAAAGATTGGTTGATTGATACAATCTAGTAAACAAAAATTCATTATGTGAGTAAGATGCCACACATGAACTGCGTGACAAGATTCAGAGAATAAAATAATACAGAATTATTTTTAAGTTACTCTACAGGAGAACATAATTGAACAAAATGTCTGACAGGAGCTCAGTCCAAAGGAATAAGTTAAGAGGATTTAGGAATGTCCCTCGTTGTCTGTAGGAAAACAAAGAATGGACAAAACAATGTTAAAGGATTTAATCTCTAAATACTGAACAATGCTACAAGGCTGGGTCACATCAGGTGTGATGTGATTATTTTTTTAAAGCTGGATGACTTCACCAACATGGCACCAAATGCATAATTAGCAGTCAAATTAGATAAGTAGCAAACATGGCTAATAGACTAATTTAAACGTCAACGGGACCAATGTGGACAATCATTACGACAAGAGAGTCATTTCAGGTTGAAATGAGCATTGTTGTTGCCAAACAACTGAATATCCCATATTGGATGTTTGGGATGTTTTGGGAGCCTCATGGTTGTTCTGCATTTTGAACTCCTCAAAATGGTCTGATGGCACCCTCTAGAGCAAAACTGTTTGCTGTTTTTGATTATCCAAGTGGGCAGCATGGTGGTAGGTGGTGAGCACTGTTGCCTCACAGCAAGAAGGTTCCAGGTTTGGACCTGGGGTCTTTCTGTGTGGAGTTCACATGTTCTCCCCGTGCCTGCGTGGGTTTTCTCCGGGTTCTCCGGCTTCCTCCCACAATCTACAGACATGCAGGTTAATTGGTCACTCTAAATTGCCGATAGGTGTGAGTGTGAGCATGAGTGTTTGTCTGTCTCTGTGTTTTGGCCCTGTGATTGACCCCGCCCCTCACTCGAAGTCAGCTGGGATTGGCTCCAGCCCCCCTGCGACCCTGACGGATAAGCGGTATAGATAATGGATGGATGGATGATGTGCATCAAGAACATAGCTTGCAAAAGAAAACGACTCTAAACCATTTCAGTTCAGATACAGCGAAATGTTCACCTGTAATTCTAATCAGAGGCCCTCATTGTTTCCTGGCTCTTGTTTTCTCCATCGGCCTCAAATGCATAACATCACATGTTTTTCATTTGCAGCACAGAGGTAAATCAGACTGGAAGAACGCAGTGTACAGCGGCTGTGTAACTGGAGGAGCCATTGGATTTCGTGGTATGTAACCTGGTATCATTACTTTGATGTTTGAAATTGAAGGTAGTATATTTCTCGTGTGCTCACATTTACTTTTTTCCTGTGTTGCAGCTGGCCTGAAGGCTGGGGTGCTGGGATGTGGAGGCTTTGCTGCATTCTCCGCTGCCATTGAATATTATTTGCGGTGAACCACTAAAGAGTGGCTCTATGGACAAGAAGTTAATCGATGCACGCACCGGGCGAGCTCTGTGAATATGTATCTGGGCGTGGACAGCTGCTGCAAAAGAAGCAGAACTGACAAATTTGGTGGAAGTGACAGGTTCCTGTTTGTGTAGAGTGGTGTTATGTGATGGCTGGAAAGGACCTCTATGCATTTTCCAGTTTCTCCTTATTTTTATCATGCAAATACTTTATCATGTGGAGACTGTCCACTTGTCCACTTGTGTACTGAAGGTATAGTGATGAGATGAAAATGTTCATCACCTTCACTGTGAGTCACAACCACCTCAATTCAGACTAAGAACATTGGCATGAGGTGTCAGTAATTAATCCACATCAAGATAATTTATATTAAAGATGTTTTTTTATTAACTTGTGCGTTCAGGACTTTCTTTTGTCCATGACCACAGATTTGTAAATTGCCTTTTTAATAACAGTCTTGATTATACGTTTGATTTATTTAAATATGTTGCCTTCATTCTAGTCGTGATTATTTTGGTTGTTTACAGAGAAAAATTCTTTTGGATTTCCAGCACGAGGCCAGGACCAACCTTTAAAGTTAACTTTTAGTTTTCATGTTGATTTTCAAGTGGTAGATGCTGCTTGTATAGTCATCTGTACCAACAAAGAAGGAAATATTTGACAATCACAGAGATGAGGCATCTGCTACATCTAAAGGTATTTAATGTTGCACACTTGGATTTTCCATTATGTTACTGCCACTAGAATTCCTCCTATATTCATCGCTGTCCACTAATATAATGACACAATTGATTCAGTGTTAACATCAATGAGGGAAGATGATCACACAGAGAACAGGATCATTTCAGGTGTGATTGTTTTACTGAATTGGTGAAAAATGGTGCCTATTATCAGTAATAACTATAACGTACACTACTCACAAAAAGTTAGGGATATTTGGCTTTCAGGTGAAATTTCAGGATGAACCACCACCAATACATTTCCTGCTTCAGTTAGAATTGGTATTTTAACAGTCCTCCTCATCCTGCTGTTCACATTCTGACATCATGAGACCAAGACGACACCTAACAGTTGATCAGCAGCACCTCAACACTGGAGGCTTCAAACAGGTCCTCAGACGGAGGTGTTCACTGAGCTTAGAGGGTCACAGAGTGTCATCAGCAGGTTGCAACAGAGATACAGAGACTGGAAGAGTCACAGAAAGGAGAGGAGTGGACGTCCTTTGGCCACATCCCAATTTTACGTTTACCCTTGTTTACCCTCCACTGTTGTTAGATTTTCTTTCAATAAATTGTTTAAGATGAAGAAACTACCATTGCATGCTGATACTTAAATGTCCTACTTTCGTGATATAATATCACTGTAGTATTCACTTTTTACATTTTCCATAAATTTCACCTGAAAGTCGAATATCCCTAACTTTTTGTGAACCCTGTATAACTGGATGATGTGAATGAGGTTAAAATTCAGATAATATAAGTGTTTTTTTTGTATTGTCTTGTAATATTATGGGTCTTACATAAAGTACTGCTTGTACATTTATCAAAGTATTCAAAGTCACACAGTAAGCTCTCTGAGTCTGATGAAAATCAATACAAACTAAATTACAACTAACAATATCAAAGCATTCAAGAAGTCAGACTTCTGATTTCTACACTACAGATTATAATGTGCTGGATATTTAAATAGCTACATTCATTGTATTGTACTATTCAGGAGGTATACCTGGACACAGTGACGGGCTGTACTGAACAGACTGAATACTCTTAACCTTTTAGAAGTCACTTTTTCTCATTCAGTTTAAGCCCGCTAGCACAGAAGAAGCAGAAGGTAACAACGTCCTCTCTGTTGCTCTTCATCCTTTTGGCTGGTTGGTGAAGAGGGTGGTGTTGGGGGTTGTCATTGTCCTTCAGACAGGGGCTTGGTGTCTGGAAGCAAGTAGGGGGCTGAGAATGGTTCGGTGGTCTGCTGTGGTGCTGGGTCTTTGTGGGACGACCCTGGTTGGGTAGTTGGTGTCCACGTTCAGCTGCCCCAGGAAGGAAAACAACAGAGGAGTCCTGTCCTATTTAAGAGAAAAACAAGTGAAATGAATAACTTGGGACACAAATATCCAGCCTTCAGGGCTGGGTAGTAAGGCATTTACATGTCAATCAAAATAATTTTGATTATCACCACATTGTCAAGGATTACTTGATTACATTTTTGATTGCGTCTTTTAAATATGGCAATTTTAAGATTAGTTTAAAATTTACATTCAAATAACTAATTGGAAAAAAAACCCAGCATCCACACAGCACACCTGTAGTTTGGTGTTACTCAGCTCTACTCGGCGTACGTACGGAGTAGGTACTAGTGGAAACACGCCATAAGTGTCGCTATAACAGCGCTGAGGGAGGCATTGATCTGCTGATCGGTGTGTCATTATACCTGCGGGAGGAGGGGCTGCTGCACAGGTCCTGACTAGCGCGGCAGCTGTTCAGTGCATTGTTGGATTTGTAGTATTAGAGGTGGGAGTGCTGTTTACCGACGGGCCGTTCTTAATAGTCACATGAAATTATCTCGCGGGCCGTATATAATTGTATCGCGGGCCAGATGTGGCCCGCGGGCCTTGAGTTTGACATATGTGGTCTAACACAACACTAGCAAAACCAAAGAAAAACAAGCCCAAGGAAACCAAAACAGAGAGCCCCCCACAGTGGAGTGAAAGTGAAAGTAAACATTACAAGAGACCCCGTGCATGGTACTGCTTTAATTGTGGCGATGATGGGCACATAGCCACCACATGCACCAACGAGCCCAACCCTGATGCTGTTGAGACCAAGCGAAGGGAATTAAGAGCAAAGCAAAAGGCCTGGGAGGAACAGACTAAACCCACTTAGCTCTGTTCCAGTTGAGGGACAAACTGGAACTAACACCACTGCAAGTCCCACACTTAAAGCTGCACTAAAGACCTCATCACATACAGCTAACCCAAAGCACCGACCTAAAATACCACCAGGGTTAATTGGTCGAAAATACACAGCCAATGTAACTGTAGCTGGAGTGAGCTGCAATTCACTGTTGGATACTGGGTCACAGGTAACTACAATATCATCCTCCTTCTACAACGAAAACCTGTCAAACCAGCCTATCCAACCTATTGATGAACTTGATGTTGAGTGTGCAAATGGTCAAGCTGTCCCATATTTGGGTTATGTGGAGGTTAGCATTGGTTTTCCCAGAGAATTCATTGACGCACAACCTGAAGTTTCAACCTTAGCTTTAGTTGTTCCTGACTTACGCTCCAGCATTGATCTTCCAATCCTAATTGGCACAAACACTCTTGACCTGCTGTATGAAGAGCACTGTCAGGACCGAGATATATCTGACATCTCCACTGTCTATGGCTATAGACAGGTTTTGAAGACCCTTGAACTCAGAAACAAAGCAAGGACCACTGGGAAGATTGGTCTGATGACATTAAGAGGCAACATACATGAGGTCATCCCAGCTCGTGAGAGAATCTGCCTGGAAGGTCACATCAATGCTAGAACCCCCATCAGTGAAAATTTGACTGTAATAGAGCAGCCCAGCACCTCTACCTTACCTGGAGGAATCTTTGTCGATTGCTGCCTCATCACATTGTCAAATTGTGGCCCTCACAAGTTTCCTGTTTGGGTAAGGAATGAAACAGATCATGACATAACACTCCCTACCAACTGTGTTATCGCCGAGCTGCATGTTGCCGATCAAGTTTTTGAAACTCAGACCCCTCCTAACACAGATTCTGCTACTGCAAGTTGCTCCAGTGTCTCTGCTCAATTCCCCAGCCAGCCTACTGAGACCAAGTTGGCCTTTGATTTCGGTGACTCACCCCTGCCAGCAGAATGGAAAGACAGAGTCACACAGAGTCTCAACACTTATGTAGATGTGTTTGCATGCCATGACCTTGACTTTGGTCATGCCACCAGAGTCAAGCACAAAATGAGGCTCAAGGATGAAACACCCTTTAAGCAAAGGTCAAGACCCATCCATCCGGACGACTATGAGGCTGTGGGAAAGCATCTTCAGATGCCCCTGGAAGCTGGAATGATAAGGGAATCAGAATCCCCCTTTTTATCACCCATTGTCATAGTCAAGAAGAAAAATGGTGAAGTTCGCCTCTGCATTGACTATCGGAAACTTAACTCACAGACCATCCAAGATGCTTATGCACTGCCGAACCTTGAGGAAAGTTTCTCAGCACTTTCCGGTTCAAAGTGGTTCTCTGTGATGGACTTAAAGTCTGGATACTACCAGATTGAAATGGAAGAGGGGGTTAAGGCCAAAACCACCTTTGTCTGTCCCCTGGGATTTTATGAATTCAATCGAATGCCGCAAGGAATAACCAACGCACCCAGCACCTTTCAGAGGTTAATGGAGAGATGTATGGGGGACATTAACCTCAAAGATGTCCTGGTATTCCTTGATGATTTGATTGTCTTCTCTGACTCCCTCAAAGAGCATGAAAAAAGGCTGCAGCATGTTCTCCAACGCTTGAGGGAAAATGGCCTAAAGCTGTCCCCCAAGAAATGCAGGTTCTTTCAGACATCTGTACAATACCTGGGCCATATCGTCTCAAGAGATGGATTTAAGACTGACCCTGAAAAGATTACAGCCATAAGGACATGGCCAGAACCACAGACTCTGAAGCAGCTGAAGTCAGTCTTAGGGTTCGCTAGCTATTATCGCCGGTTCGTGAAGGACTATTCTAAGATCATGAAGCCCTTGAATGACCTCACAGGAGGCTACCCACCAATCAGGAAAGGCCAAAAGAGAACCAACTTTTCAGGCAACTATCTAAATCCCAAAGAGCCTTTCGCAGAGAGGTGGACGCCTGCCTGTCAAAAAGCTTTCGAGTGTATTAAAGAGAAGCTGACATCATCTCCAGTATTGGGATTTGCCAATCCAAAGCTTCCCTATGTTCTTCATACTGACGCAAGCTCAAGCGGCTTGGGCGCTGCTTTGTATCAGGAGCAGGATGGTAAAATGCAAATCATCGCTTACGCCAGTAGGGGACTTACACCAAGTGAGACAAGTGTAGTGGAAAATCGCTATTTGAAATAAAACCAAGCTCAGTACAATGTCAAGCAAACTGAACGCTTTATTATCTTGTGCAAGAGAGTCAAGTCATCCACACCACAGGAGAGTGAAGGAGTTGACTGGCACAAAGAGATATCAGACAGAATATTATAGGCAATTGGGCGTATCATAAACACAAATGGTTTTCTTCCTTATAAGGTAAGAACCTAAGTAAAACATAGCATTATAAATCACAGACACAAAGAGCGACAATAGCCAAGGTAACTCCCTAATTTCTGGTCATCCTCCCCAAGGCTAAAATCAAGGTGGTTTCCTGTTTTCTGATCAAATGCCCACAAACTCAATTCCAGGTGTTTTCCTGTTTTCACCATGTCCTTTTCTTAGGATCAGTTGCAGGGCAGATATATACATTTGGCATGTCTCAGTGTTGTTACACTTGTGCTTTCAAAGGTCATCAACAACTAATTGTCATTTCAGTATTTTTCCATCACATTTCCCCCCTTTTGATTGCAAAATCACACAGGTCAAAAATGCTCCTTAAAAAAAAGTTAAGAAAAATAGAATAAATGTAAAATTCACTCAAACGTTGACGCTATCAGGTCCAACGGTATTTTCACAGGCATATAACATCAGACATGGCAAGTCACATTATGTGATTTAAGACATCTCATCATTAAGTTATGCTGTGCATAAATAATATTGCAGAAAGCTTTTTTTTTTGCAATCCAAAAGATCTGAGGATGTAGCAAGCTTATCAATGAAGTATAAATCTGTCATGGTGTAGGTCATACTTACACATGAATTGTCCCATCGTCTTCATCAGATGATGTGTCATAGTCAGGTGTGGGAAATAAGTCAGGTTGGTCAGTCGTGAGTGGAGGGTCAGTTGGTAAGGGTGTATACATAGACAACATGGTGGTGACGGATGATGAGACCACACGACTTATGAAAGCCTTTCCGCATGGAATAAGACAGCACCCTACTAATGCCAGAATCAACAGGCACACAAGGATGCCAGTTGTTATTGACAGGATCAATGGTTTCCATTGTCTGAAAGCGTCTCTAAGCCAACCAAGATGGTCAGGTACACCTGAGTTTTCTGCCAGCTCAATTTGCAAAGCTTTCAGCTGGTTCAAAGACTGGTTATTGTTCCATCTGAGCCTGTGTTATTTGGAATAACGGTACAACACTGGTCACCTATCAGTGCACAGACACCTCCTCGGTCTGAAAATGATATAAAAACACACCATTCACACGGGGATTAAACTAGGGGACTAAATTAAAGCTGAGGATACCGGTGCACGAGCTGATGGAGCGGTGAATCCCAACAAACAAAAAAAGAGAAGACACCCAGCTGTGACAGTCACACACACACACACACGTGAAGGATACCCGAATCCCAGGGAGCACAGCACACAAAAGGGGATCCCACCACCAGACCACCGGACCTCAGCAACTAAAACAAAAGGAACACACACACACACACAGGTTAGTGGGGTTACAATAATCCAACAGAACAACAAACAATAGCTATACAAAAACTTGGAAACAAATAAATGGCAGCAGAAATCAATTAAATTAATTAAACAAAACTACCGGTTGCCAAATATAAATTACTCAAAATACAAAGAAAAATAAACAAGGTAAGAAACAAGAAAAACTCTGCCCAAATGAAATATCTAAACAAATAAATCTAAATATAAAAATAATCAATACAACAAATCAAGACAACGGAGCAGGGCAATGAAAACAAAAATGCAACCCACACTCCCAACAAACACACTTTAAAAGGGCTCCAGTCAAGCCAGTCAATTAATAACAGTCAGCACACCAGAGTACCACGCAATGCTTGCGAGTGATGTAAGCCAGGGGAAAAGCAAATGTCTTAAAAAGGCAGGTCCACAGCTGGTGAAGTAGAATCTCTCCACCAGACGGATGATGGAAATCGGCGCGTTATAGCGGACACGCCGAGGAAACTCACTGACGCCGATCTCCACAAAGCAGCAGCGATCCACACAACGCAGCAGCGATCCAAACAAAGCAGGTCCCCACAAAGCAGGTCCCCACAAAGCAGCAGCAGTCTCCAGCTACGAGCAGCGCCAACTATGTAGTCAGCTGCTGACGCCACACACCTGACTGCAAAAATCACCGTGCCGACAGTGAGCGGGGTACACGATCCATAAAACTCCTGGGCACTCGAACCAAGGGCCCTGCAGTACAACACAGCAATTAATAATAACCCACAGGCCTACACAGAAGGTGAGCAGACTAGCCGCCTTACCTGCCCGATGTGAGCGTGGTTGAGCCGGCAGTGACGCAACCAACCAGGAAGCAGAGAGGGAGAGCCAGCAGGGGGGAAATCCACCCCTTAAATAGCCATGGCGCCGTCAATGGTTGGCTATGGTGCTGCCAATTGGCACCGTCAGAGTATAATAATGGCAACACAATTTCTATGCTGCTACACTTTTATTTTCTTCTATTAATGAGGAGTAGTAGGCGGCTCTGGCATTACAGAGGGCCTTTCTATAGGTTTTAAGACTATGTTGCCAGATTAAACGGGAGTCTTCCAATTTGGTGGCACGCCATGTCCTTTCTAGCCTTCGTGAGTGTTGCTTAAGGTCGCGTGTCTGGGAGTTATACCAGGGAGCTTGTCTCTTTTCTTTAATTCTCTTCTTTTTGAGAGGGGCGATAGAGTCTAGTGTCATTTGCAGTGAACCTGCAGCACTATCGACCAGATAATCAATTTGGGAGGGGCTAAGATTAGCATAGCTGTCATCCACAGCACCGGGACACACTAGCTGAAACTGAAGGAATCACCTCCTTAAATTTGGCAACAGCACTATCAGATAAGGATCTAGTGAGGACCTCTCTGTCATATAGAGCATAGTCCAGTAGGAAGAAATCAAATGTTAACAGGTAATGGTCTGATAAAATAGAGTTATGTGGGAAGACTGTTAACTGTTCAATTTAAACACCATAAGCCAGAACAAGGTCAAGAGTGTGGTTAAAACAGTGAGTTGGTTCATTTACACTCTGGGAGAAGCCAATTGAGTCCAAAAGTGAGACAAAAGCATCATCATTTTCATTATCCACATGAATATTAAAATCACCTACTATAATCACTTTGTCCACACAAAGGACAAAGTCTGATAAAAACTCAGTTAAGAATTCAGAGTACAGGCCAGGAGGGCGGTACACTGTGACAACCAACACTGGTTTTAGAGTTTTCCAGGTTGGGAGTGAAAAACTAAGAACAAGGCTTTCAAAGGAGTTATAATTAAGTTTTGGTCTAGGTTGGACTATTAAACTAGAGTTTAAGATTGCTGCAACTCCACCTCCATGTCCAGAATCTCGAGAGTATTAATATGACTGGGAGGAGTGGCCTCATTAAGGCTAACATATTCCTCAGGACGTAGCCAGGTTTCTGTCAGACAGAATAAATCAATATGATGGTCACTGTGGGGGTGTGGGCTGGTTTTGAGCTCAGCTGCAACGGAGAGAGGTGCAGGGCTGGCCCAGGAGATGGCGCAGGAGAGAGGTAAGTAGCACCAGCGCACCTGGAAACAGGTGCAGTAAATTACCTCTCTCCCTATTTAAGGAGTAGCACGCCGGGACCCGGAGAGGGAGGAGCAGATGCGTGGCCAGAGCAGGAGCTAGCGGCCAGAGTGCGTGTGTTTTTTTGCGTGCAAAAATAAAGACATTGGACTGTGAACCGTGTCCGGGCCTTGGTGTACGTGCTGGGAGAACCCACCAGAGACAGTCTCTTGTTACAGTCAGATATCAGATCATTTACTAAAACAGCTTTGGATGGCAGAGATCTGATGTTTAAAAGTCCACATTTAACTCTCCTGTCCTGTTTCATAGTGCCATTGGTGGTATTAACTCTGATTAGATTTTTATGCTGAATTCCTCTCCTGTTGGACTTAATAGATCTAAATGGTCTGAGTGGTCGGGGGACGGACACAGTCTCTATAGGATGTTGGGTGGGTGACTGTTCTAATGGAGGAGCAGAGAAGTGTGTAAGACTGCAGCTCTGCCTCCTGGTCTCGACTCTGGATTGTCAAGTTTTAGGATTTATAAACTTTGCCATATTTCTAGATAAGAGCGCAGCTCCATCCAAAGTGGGATGGATGCCGTCTCTTCTAATGAGACCAGGTTTCCCCCAGAAAGACTTACAATTGTCTTTGAAGCCCACATTGTTAGCTGGGCACCACCTCGACAGCCAGCGGTTAAATGATGACATGCGGCTGTACGTCATCACTGGTCAGGTTGGGCAGGGGACCAGAGAAAACTACAGAGTCCGACATTATTTTGGCAAAGTTACACACCGACTCCACATTAATTTTAGTGACCTCCGATTAGCGTAATCGGGTGTCATTAACGCAGACGTGAATTACAATCTTATCAAATTTACGATTAGCCTTCGCTAGCAGTTTTAAATTTGACTCTATGTCGCCCGCTCTGGCCCCCGGGATGCACTTAACTATGTTCGCCGGTGCCACTAGCTTCACGTTCCTGACTATGGAGCTTCCAATGACTGTTTCTCAGCGGGTGTGTCGCTGAGTGGGGAGAAACGGTTGGAGACCTGAGGGTGGTGGTGCACCGTGGGCTTCTCTTTTGGGCTATGTTTCCTCCAGACAGTCACCCAGCCACCCTGGTTTCCCAGCTGCGAGGGAACCACCGGGGGAATAGGGGCTAAGCTAGGTCAGCCCGCACCGGTACGGTACCGTGTCTCCAACTCGCTAAGCCTCGCCTCCAGCACAGCAAATAAACTACATTTATTACAGGTACCAGTTTCACTAAAGGAGGCTGAGGAATAACTAAACATTGAGCATAATGAGCAAGAGACAGCAGGGAACTGAAAGGGAGAGAGAGAAGCCATTATAGAGGTTTAGCTTTTTAAGCTAGCTAGTGATCTAGGTATAAATCTACAGAAATAGCGAAATAATCACCACAAGGAAGTGAGACATATGCGTGCAGGTTTTAGATTTAAGTGTACAACTGGTGATTGGGACAGTAAAGCATGAAAATAGATCCAGTACAGATAAAGAAATGTGAAGACGCTGTTGATAGCACAGTAGGCAGAAACTCCGATAGCCGGAAATGACACTTACCGTAGCAGGAAGGAACTTGTTATGAAAACACTGGAAAACAGCCGGGACCTTGAAAGTTTTGCTCTGATTATACTTAGAATGGTAAATATTGCTAGTTTACACTGCACAGAGGAAGTTATGATGCTGTGTTTTGGTGCTGAGAGCTCAATGTCTGTTTTAGTCGTCTCTCGGCCTGATAAGCTTGTTTATGGAACTTGTTATGAAAACACTGGAAAACACCTGTGTTTTAGTGCTGAGAGGTGAATGTCTGTTTTAGTCGTCTCTCGGCCTGATAAGCTTGTTTATGGAACTTGTTATGAAAACACTGGAAAACAGCTGGGATCTTGAAAGTTTTACTCTGTTTATACTTAGAATGGTAAATATTGCTAGTGTTGAGATTTAACATGTGGTAAAGTTCAATTTGGCTATCAGAAATAATTAATAATTATAAGATAAGATAAGATAAGATATTCCTTTATTTATCCCACAATGGGGAAATTTCAAGTCAGCAGCAGTTCTGATTCACACATACAAGATACAGTTCACACATACAAAGAAAGGGAATAAAAAATATAAAATATATATATGTTTAATTAATTAATTAATTAATTAATAATTATTAAAATAAACGAGCTTTGAATAAAGTCCACCTCGATTGGGTCACCATCTCGAAAAACGAGGAAAAGACAGCCGTTTTAATTGATTTAGTCTCATAAAAATACTAAACTATCAATTTGGAATTATGTTTTATAATTAATTTAATAATTTCTACCAAAATTACCACATTGATAGCTAGCTGAAGGATTTTAGAGTTCTTGACAGTGTAGAGGTTGGCAGTGTTCACCCTTGTACAACATTAAAGGAGACAGCAGGTATTAAAACATTTATTAAAACAGAACAAAACGCAGGGGCATCATTTGTTATGCATTAAGGTGAAGGACTTGTACTTTGGTTGCAAGTACAGTTGAAGCAGAGTAGGTATTAAAGACATCTGCTGTTACAGAAACAAAATCAATCAAACTATCTAACTAAGTCTCTATGACTAAACTAACAAATAATAGGAAGAGTGTGTGTGTGAGTGTGATAAGGCTGAGGAATGTGAGATGGGCCCACAAAGGTGGGGGAGAGAGACCAAATGGTGATGGGGCAAAGGAGACAAAGGAAGCTAAGTGCTGTTAGCTTAGCTTTGTCCCTCAGTGGCCTGTTGGAAACTGTGTGAGATAAAGGTGCCAGGTTAAGAAAGGATGGTTAGTTTGTAGACCCTGTTGTTGGGCACTGGAAGGGCTAGTTTGGTTATTGGATGAAAATTATGAAAACTGATTATTAATAAGACTGGACACTCTTAAGTGCCCTTATTAATATCACAAAAATTATTAATTAAATCAATAAGATCGGGGCACCACCCTGGAATCAGGGACCAATAACCAATCTATTAAATAGTCTCAAGATAAGTTCACTTGAAATGTGGATATTTAAAGACACTATCTTACACTCAAGTGGACTTGAAGGGTTGAATTCGAGCACAGACTATCGCAACCAGCTGTTATCACAACACATGAACAAAATAATTACAAACCACTCTTTAAATACACAACAGGTTTAATTAAACTCAACACCCTGATCACAATCAATAATGCGTTGTTCAATAAATTCCTCCTATGCACATAAACAGTTAAACAGATTATTAATCAAACAACATAATCAAGACATTCAACATGTGTGTATGTATGTAAGTGTGAGGAAGTGTGTGTATTTGAGGAAGAGGGTGTGTGTGTGTGTGTGTGTGGGTGTGCGTGTGTGTGTGTGTGTATGAGAGAGAGAGAGAGAGAGAGAGAGAGGGGGAGAGAGAGAGAGAAGTCGGGTGGTGACGTAGTCACGGAGGTGATCACATCACGTCCGACTCCTAAGATGGCGGGTGAGCCGTGAGAGTTTGAAAAGAGGGGGCTAGTTTACAGGGCTGTAATTGGTAGTCTGGACGCTAGGGCAGGATACTACCACATGTGTACAGTGACTGCAATTACAGGGCTGAAATGCGAGGGTACAGGATAGCCTTGAGGGTGTCCTAGTGGCTGTAGTTACCGGCTCAAACGCTGGAGGCAGGTTACTGCGGCACGTGCGCTTGGTAGCTACTGTAACTAGCCTGAACAATGGGCTAACTGTAATGGCGCCGACTGTGCCTGTGGGCTAAGTGTATGTACTCGTGTACAGTGGGGCAAAAAAGTATTTAGTCAGCCACCAATTGTGCAAGTTCTCCCACTTAAAAAGATGAGAGAGGCCTGTAATTTTCATCATAGGTACACTTCAACTATGAGAGACAGAATGGGGGTAAAGAATCCAGGAAATCACATTGTAGGATTTTTAATGAATTAATTGGTAAATTCCTCGGTAAAATAAGTATTTGGTCACCTACAAACAAGCAAGATTTCTGGCTCTCACAGACCTGTAACTTCTTCTTTAAGATGCTCCTCTGTCCTCCACTCGTTACCTGTATTAATGGCACTTGTTTGAACTCGCTATCAGTATAAAAGACACCTGTCCACAACCTAACAGTCACACTCCAAACTCCACTATGGCCAAGACCAAAGAGCTGTCAAAGGACACCAGAAACAAAATTGTAGACCTGCACCAGGCTGGGAAGACTGAATCTGCAATAGGTAAGCAGCTTGGTGTGAAGAAATCAACTGTGGGAGCAATTATTAGGAAATGGAAGACATATAAGACCACTGATAATCTCCCTCGATCTGGGGCTCCACGCAAGATCTCACCCCGTGGGGTCAAAATGATCACAAGAACGGTGAGCAAAAATCCCAGAACCACACGGGGGGACCTAGTGAATGACCTGCAGAGAGCTGGGACCAAAGTAACAAAGGCTACCATCGGTAACACACTACGCCGCCAGGGACTCAAATCCTGCAGTGCCAGACGTGTCCCCCTGCTTAAGCCAGTACATGTCCAGGCCCGTCTGAAGTTTGCTAGAGAGCATTTGGATGATCCAGAAGAGGATTGGGAGAATGTCATATGGTCAGATGAAACCAAAATAGAACTTTTTGGTAAAAACTCAACTTGTCGTGTTTGGAGGAGAAAGAATGCTGAGTTGCATCCAAAGAACACCATACCTACTGTGAAGCATGGGGGTGGAAACATCATGCTTTGGGGCTGATTTTCTGCAAAGGGACCAGGACGACTGATCCGTGTAAAGGAAAGAATGAATGGGGCTATGTATCGTGAGATTTTGAGTGAAAACCTCCTTCCATCAGCAAGGGCATTGAAGATGAAACGTGGCTGGGTCTTTCAGCATGACAATGATCCCAAACACACCGCCCGGGCAACGAAGGAGTGGCTTGGTAAGAAGCATTTCAAGGTCCTGGAGTGGCCTAGCCAGTCTCCAGATCTCAACCCCATAGAAAATCTTTGGAGGGAGTTGAAAGTCCGTGTTGCCCAGCGACAGCCCCAAAACATCACTGCTCTAGAGGAGATCTGCATGGAGGAATGGACCAAAATACCAGCAACAGTGTGTGAAAACCTTGTGAAGACTTACAGAAAACGTTTGACCTCTGTCATTGCCAACAAAGGGTATATAACAAAGTATTGAGATTAACTTTTGTTATTGACCAAATACTTATTTTCCACCATAATTTGCAAATAAATTCTTTAAAAATCAGACAATGTGGTTTTCTGGATTTTTTTTTTCTCATTTTGTCTCTCATAGTTGAGGTATACCTATGATGAAAATTACAGGCCTCTCTCATCTTTTTAAGTGGGAGAACTTGCACAATTGGCGGCTGACTAAATACTTTTTTGCCCCACTGTATGTAGAGATGTGAATGTAAGTTAGTAAAGGAAACAAAAGGGGAGAGTACAGAGACGGTGGGTTTAACTGTCGTGGCGTACACGATAACCAGCTGTTTTATCACTCAGCGGCACGGTCGGTAACTCTAGTTCACAGACGGCGATGCTGGCCCTCTAACCCTAACCTGGAATTGAGTTTGAGGGCATTTGATCAGAAAACAGGAAACCACCTTGATTTTAGCGTTGGGGAGGATGACCAGAAATTAGGGAGTTACCTTGGCTATTGTCGCTCTTTGTGTCTGTGATTTATAATGCTATGTTTTACTTAGATTCTTACCTTATAAGGAAGAAAACCATTTGTGCTTATGATACGCCCAATTGCCTATAATATTCTGTCTGATATCTCTTTGTGCCAGTCAACTCCTTCACTCTCCTGTGGTGTGGATGACTTGACTCTCTTGTGCATTTTTCCACTACAATTTGGTGTCAGAAGTGGGATCGCTTGGGATCTCGTCATGGAGCTGAAGAACCACGGGGGTTAGCAGCCATGGATCACGACTGATTCCACCTCCAACCTCGAGTAACCATCATTCAGAGATGGGAGGACTGTGGTCTGACGGAGCCTGACCCGATTCCACTGTGATCCAAAAGGAAACAATCGCTGAAAGCCGGTGAGATGTTGACATTCTGATTTCTGTGGATCCTTAAAATACACAAATTGTTTGAAAAAGAAATCTTGAAAATTACAGGAGGCAACGTGTGCTTGTGGCATTATAGAGACACATGGTCTTTAGGTTTGAAGGAAACTAAGACTCCGTGCAAACTGGAAGGTCTTGGCAAATCAGTGAAGTTTCTGCCACTGAGTAACGTACCACTCGTGGGGGTTTTAATCTTGATTCAACCCAAAGGGAATCCAGACGTTACAGTGACGAGTTTTAAGAGTAAAAGGGGCAGTATATTACTGGAGGTGCAAATTCCCAGAATATACTATTGGACATTTTCTGAGAGTAGGTAATACTCAAGATGAATACCAAATTCAGATTTCTGAGAGCGAGGCGCAGCTCAAGATGAAATAAATCATGGGGAAACCATAGTGGGAAGGAGTTGAACACTCCTGAAGGACCAATAGTTGATATAATGTCACAAAAACATGGACCTAAAGCAATCGAATATTTAAATGATTGGACAAACAATTTTGGTTTTCCTAAATGGGGTTATTTGAGTAGGAAAGTGTTAGAGAGGAAAAGTTAGAGAAGAAAGTAAAAAGGATAAGACAGAAGAAACAGGTTAAAATTATAGATTTAGAAAATGTTGAAAAGCACAAGACATTTTTGATTATGTGGGAAGATGAATGTGAAAGAAGGGAAATAAAAGTACTGCAAAAACAAATGACTGATTTATCAGTAAGGAGCAAGAAAAGAAAACAATCAAATACTCCACACTCTCCCTCTTCTCCTCTGTATCCTAGTTTAAAGGCGCTGCGAGATCCTCTCCTCAACACATGCCCTCCCCGGAGACCACCACCACAAGCTACCGCTGGACCTGGGCAGAGACTGGAAGCCTCGGCTCCACCACCACCACCACCAGAAGATGATCCACATAAATACACCTCTCTCCCATGGAGGACAAAAAAGAAGACCCACACAGACGATATCCGCACTGCCTTTCCTCCAAAAATAGACATGTCAAAAATCAAAGCCACAAAACGACCTGAAGAAGACGTTCACGCATACCTCAAGCGTTTGATAGAAGTCTATCGTGAACACTGTGGTTTTACTGAGCCTGAAGGTGGTCACGCCGCCACCCAGACCATGGAAATTTGGGAAGCACACCTGAAGAACACCTTTATGAGTGGTGTGCTACCTGAAATCAGACAACGAATGGTGACATCCTGTGCGGACATGGACGAGGCCAGACTAGCAGAAGTGAGAAGACATGCCATTCATGCACAAAAGGGGCTGCGTGACAGTAAAGACCGTGAAGAAAAGAAACGCTCAAAACGACAGGAGGAAGCTCAGCTCACCATGGTACAAGCTGTGACAACAATGATGCAAGCTGTGACAACAGTGATGCAACAGCAAGATAAGGACTATTTCAACCAACGGAGACAAGGTGAGCGACATGAACATTCTATGAAAAAATTCAGAGGAGACCAGGGCAACCCCCAGGGCCCCTTGAATCAACAAGACCGCCCCTGCTACAATTGTGGCATGACTGATCACTGGATCAGAGACTGTCCTTATCCACGACGCTCGCGGGGACGAGGACATGGGCATGGAGGGCCGAGCAGACAGCATCCCAGGCCAACATCTGACTGAAACGAGAATGGTGGTCAACGGTGTGGCGCATGTGCAGGGGAGACGAGGCGGGTGCTGACAGAGCAAGGAAAAGGAAGTGAGACACACACACACACACACATCCACAAGCACATACAACCACCAGTCACTGATCACACACACACACACACACACACACACACACACACACACACATTCTGCTCCACAAGATCACACAAGTTTTGAACTGCCTGGCAATGAAGACACGCTTACAGCTATTGCTCACACACGCAAGGAAGACATGCTTACAGCTACAGCCAACACACACACACCACACAAACATATGCCTGAACAACAGTGTTTGTTGCAAGAAGTGATAGCACATTTAGAAAAAAAAAAAAGAAATAAAATAAATTTAAAAAAAATTTGAGTCTGAACGAACACACGCATATGACAAATATACACAAGAGGTGTTCAAAAAGCTTCCCACAACACAACTAACGGTAGGGGGAAACACATTGACATTTTTGGTTGATTCTGGGACTACTTATTTGGTGATTCAAAAACAACTCATGCCTAATGTAAAACTCAGCGGCCGAACTGTTAACTCAAAGGGCGCCTCAGGGGTGGTAACTAAAGAAACTTTTACAACTCCGTTGGCATGTGTACATACTGACTTGACTGACTCTGACCCTTGCATGATTGTTAAGCATTCTTTTCTGCTGTCACCGGTGTGCCCTATAAATTTAATGGGCAGAGATCTCATGTGTGCAATTGGCTTAAACCTGTTGTCCACACCAGAAGGTGTACAAGTATAAAGAAAAGGAGAAATAATGACCATGGTCCATTTCAGTCCAGCCACACCTTTGTATATGTATATCAGTGGAGAGTAAATTTAGTTTCAGCTGTCGACATGCTCCAATTGGCCACACCTCATTTGGATCCACTCTCAGATCACATGGACCCCGAGCACATGCATTGCACTGCGCATGTGTCCTGAGGCCCTGACACATTGAATGAAAAATAGTTTTTTTGTTTGTTTGTTTTTTCATGGAACTTAATGACACCCTGATCACAGGCAATTTTTATTGGATTGATTGCAATCTGGTTTGTTTTTCTGTTTGTCTGTCCTCCACACAGCTAGCTTTATACAAAGTGGATGATGCACGCCCAGACGTATCAATGTCTAAATCACCAAATGAGCAATGGAGACATCTTGGCCCATTCATGCATCACTGTGAGGCTGTCTCCGATTGGGAGGTGACCGAAAACCCACAAATCATGTTCTCTCCGTCGACTAACAATCCGTCGCACTCCATACCAGACAAAGGTCAAAGTGTTACGGTCTGTCCATCTGGTTGAAGAGAGCCATGACACACGTCTCCATGGGACGTCTCCATGGCAACCGCCATGTTATCGCCGACGACTGCAAATGAACTGAGGCGGGTTTTGGGAACTGATGGGCAAACACATCGGGACTTACTCCTGCCCTATATCCAACGCCTTCGCCAGCTTCCACCCCTCCAGTACGAGGGGCGTGGTCCAAGGGCTCGCCTACCGGTGCTGTAGCCAGCGACCTGCCTCCTGCGGTGCTGGAATTCTCCACTCCCCTTTTCCCATCCCCTGTTGCCATGTTGTTATTGTCATGTGATGTGCAAAAAATTTGTGCTGAGGTTTTTTTACCGGTCCCACACTGCACTCCACATGAGTACAGTCTGGTGTCGCATGTTTTTTCTCCTCCCCTCTCTCTCTCCTCCTGTTTTTTCCCCCACTTTCCCCCCCACTGTAAAATGGAATTTCTCCCCTTGGGGGGATCAATAAAGGTGAATTGATTGATTGATTGAGTAATCAAAACACTGTGGCTCTCCTCAAACATCTGGCTGCAACTGGATATAAGGCTAGCCTGTCAAAATTATAGATATAGTTAATTATAATTAGAGACGTAGTAGGCTATGCTCCGTTGACTTTGTTTGAACCACATTCTGCGTCTCTGATTTTGACTTAACAACATTCTTCTCATTTGTCTGAAGCACGTTCCTGAAATACCACACCTGTCTCCTGGATATGCCTAATGTCACTCTTAACGCACATGAGAATGAGGAAAAGAACGCGAAACTATCTCAGTCCTTATGAAATTTTGTTTGCAGCACCTCCTCACATCGGGACAGAAGCGCCAAAGACCCTGCATGAATATGAATGATATGCTAACCTATTGTGCTAACCTATCCTCAGCTCTGTCTGATGTAAGGAAACAGATGATAGCTGCCTTTCCAAAGGAAGCCACTAATTCTCTTCACAGTTTGCAACAACGTAGTGGTGAAGGACTGGCAGGGGACCGTTCCAAGTGTTACTCGTCACCCACACGGCCGTGAAGGTGGCTGAAAGAGCAACTTGGATCCACGCCAGCCACTGCAGGAAAGTTCCTAAGCCTGCAGTAGAGGGAGCAAATCAAGGCGACAAGCATCCAACGTTGATCCATACCCACTAGAGTGTGAGCCTAGCGCCGCTTAGTGGCTACGCTGAAAACACTGTTAGAAGCATCAGAGAAAGATAGATGATATCATAACATACCAAGTGACGCCCTGACAACTTCGTGCCACCACAGAGGGAGATCTACACCCGAAGAAAATTTGCAACTAGATATTATAGTATCAAAACATTGACATTACATACTTAATCAGTTTGCAGAAAGTTTGTAATTGATCAAATTTGTGAGTTTGATTGTCAGTGTCTCTGGTGTTGACAAGGAGAAGTAACCTAACGGTGCCAACAATCTCCTGCTCGTGGAAACCTAGCGGTGATAACACAAGCGAGCCTTCACCATACGGGTCAGTTGCTCGGGTGAACTCCATACAAACTGACTGGCTGACATTCAAACAGCTTAGAACAAACTATTGTACAATGGAAAGACATCGTCCATGGTACCCATTTAGGCACCCTGGACTTTGTGGGGTAAGAGGTACATTATGTGTGTTTCTCTGGATTGCAATAGTGATAGTAATTCCAATACTGTTGACGTTTAACAAAAGTGATGACACTGACCTGACCAACTCGACTAGACTTGCCCTAACCCACAACCGAACCAAAAGAGAAGCCACGCCTCCGAATATGCTTACAGGACAGTGGTTACAAGAAAACACATGGTTTCAATTGACTAATTTTACAGCACGATCCCTGACAAACGACACTTGTGTAATATGCATGGGTGCAGCACCTCCGCGACACTTCACTGGTATTCCTTCTGAAATCAACCCCTTTTAAGTGTTGGTCCAAGGTAGTTAATGTGAAATATGTAAACCACACCGACCTGTACACCCGTATGGGTATTTATAATGATTCTCCATGGAGCCTCAGTTATGTACATTGTTTATTAGCAGCAGGCACCAGCCTGGCAGGGAGAGTGGAGCCATGGAAGTCCCAGTGTAAGGTTCCACGGCGACGCCTTAGCCTGCCGCCTGGAGAGGGATTAACGCAGTTGGAGAACAGTGTAGTGAACAGTTACTGGTGAATTGGACGGGGCTATGTGCTCATGTGGTGTTGGTACAGGAAGTTCACCTGGCCGTAGGACCATTTGGACAGAATTCCAGACACCGCAGAAAGCGGGATATTAACCTACCTCCCGTGGACACTAGAGTATACATTGATGCTATTGGGCAACCAAGGGGAGTTCCGAATAAGCACAAAGCGCGAAACGAAATAGCAGGGTGTTTCACTCACTTCATTCCATTTATTGGTACTGCTATTGAAGCTCAGAAAAACACAGAGTGGATAAATTACATCTATTATAACAACTATTATAATAGCAACGTTTCTTGAACCACACCACCGCTGCAATTCAGGGTGTAGCTGAACAACTGAGTGCAACTTCTCAGATGGCATGGCAGAACAGATTAGCTCTAGATATGATACTGGCAGACCGAGGAGGTGTCTGATAGGTGACCAGTGTTGTACCGTTATTCCAAATAACACAGGCTCAGATGGAACAATAACCAAGTCTTTGAACCAGCTGAAAGCTTTGCAAATTGAGCTGGCAGAAAACTCAGGTGTACCTGATCATCTTGGTTGGCTTAGAGACGCTTTCAGACAATGGAAACCATGTATGGTTGTAAATCTGTCTGTGAGTTGTCTGTAAATTTACAGACTATTTGGTTAGAGAAGGACTGTTGTCGAGGTTGAACACAAAGCTTGGTCTCTAGTGTTAAAGACAAACTCCAGCTGTCCTCCAGAGCAAACCACCAACCACAAGAGGTATTTTTTGCAGGACAACGTAAGCACAGGGGGTTCCACTGCTGTCACTCACTGCTGACAGCGGCAAAACATCCACAGTTATTTAGTTATTTATCATGTTCATTATTACCTTTCTGTCTGAAATAAGACAAATTTTTTAAAATTGTAATTAAACATAGCAAAGCCATTTATGATCCCGGATCACTGTTGATGCTTTGATACTCATTTGACATGTGTTTTATCTCATGTTTTTCCTCTCAGCTGTGCCGGTTGCAGATGTCCAACAAGCTGAACTCGTAGCCCCAGGTAAGTGTCTGTTTAGCTGCTTTCTACCCTTTGACTCCTGTTAAAGCTGTTAAGTTCTGATGTTTGATATTAGCAGTGAACTAAAAGGACAGTTTGGGATATGAGGTCACTAAGGCCATATGTTATATTTATATAATTTTCTTTAAGGAGCTGATCATGTTCTTCCTCTCAGATGTGGCAGTAGCAGATGTCCAACAGGAGGAAGCTGCTCTTCCAGCCTCAGGTCAGTGTCTGGCGCTCTACTCTTATTGATCTTTACAGACTCCTGAACACTGAACATATTTACAGCATCATGTTCTGACCTCGCTTTAGATGACACAGCAAACATTGCGCTGGAGAATCTAACGAAGGCCAACGTACCACGTAAGCTCATTTCAAGAAGCAATACACAGTAACAGTAATAACATTAAACACGGTGTTGTAGTGACTCTAAATTGTCCGTAGGTGTGAGTGTGAGCCTGAATGGTCGTCTGTCTCTATGTGTCGGCCCTGTGACTGACTGGCGACCGGTCCAGGCTGTAACCAACCTGCAGATTTGACATATTGGAAATAAGCAACTATCTTTTTTGACATTTGAGAATAAAGACTGGATGCAGAGGAAACGGCTTTGTCCAGAAAACAAAAAGAAAAATTAGAAATGAATCGATAAAGCTCACTTAATAACACTCTTTATCTTGTTTCAATCTGTACACAAGCAACATTTTCTAGACTTTGGACAAAAGCCAGGCTGATGCTTTCTCCTGCTCCTTGTCTCTATTCTAAGCTAAGCTAAACTAATACTTCTGGCTCTATCCTCAAATGTGTTGAACAGACATGACAGTGGTGTCAAACTCCAGCAAACAAACAGATAATAAACATTAGCACGCCTCCGTTGACTGATGCCTAACTGTACATTCTGTGTCAAAATAAAGGTTAAATGTTACATTTAACTGTTTAGAGGGAGCATCTTCAAATTGTCCTCAAGGATGGCAACCATACCAGGACAACTTGTCATGATCCTGCTGTCTTTTTCCCTCTTGTGTGTTTTGTCTCCCCCTGTCTGTCACCGGAGTGGAATCAGGAGGGTCATCTTTCCACACACCTACAGTAATCACTCACCTGGTCCTCATCAGCAATCTAGCCTCTACTCCTCCCCAGTCTTTTTAAGCCCAGTTCACTCTCTCCCTCACTGCCAGAATCTCAGTTTCCCTCGTGGTTACATACGGCTCCTTGTATCACTATTCCCTAGCGTTTGCCTTTTTGCTTCCTTCCCTCGTCCCGGCCCTGTCTGATTGTTTCCCCAGGTCTCCAGCCCGCTCCCTCCTGGTCTCCTCCCCGGCCCTGTCTCCCTCGTCTCCAGCCTGCTCCCTCCTGGTCTCCTCCCCGGCCCTGTCTCCCCCGTCTCCAGCCTCCTGGTTTCCTTTACGGTCTGGTTCCTTCGTCTCCACCACCGGTTCAGTCCCTCACTCCACCAGCCTGCACCTCCCGGCTTTCTCCTTGTGCTCTGTTCAATAAACTTTCCATTCTCCAACCCTAGCCGGTGTCAGTCTGCATTGTGGGTCCAGCCAGCTCGGTTCCTCACAACAGAAGATTCTGGCCATACTATGGATCCCGCAGACCGGACTCCCAGCCCCGCTTTGGACCAGTAGGCCATGGCTCACCAAGGAGCCCTCCTGGGTCACCATGATTCGGACTTTGTTCGAGTCCAACCAGGCCATTTCCCAGCAACTATCCACATTAGCTTCTCAGTTCTCTACCCTTCTCTCCCTACAGTCCCCCGCCGCTCCGTCATCACCCTCGGAGACCCCCAGCCCTGTGACTGCCCCGCCGCAGCAGGATATTGGTGCTTCCCCTCCTGAGCCCTTCTCCGGACAGAGTCACCAGTATCGGGGCTTCCTTTTTCAGTGTGAGATGGTGTTTAAACTCAAGCCGGCATCTTTCTCCTCCGATGCAGCCAAGATCCACTACATCCTTGGTCTGTTAAGAGGTAAAGCACTAGTCTGGGCAGAGGCTAGGTTTGCTCGCTGTGTACTTGAGGGTGTGTCTTTTAAGGCCTTCCTGGAGGAATTTAAACTTGTGTTTGATCACCCTGACTATCAAGCGAACTCATCTATGCAGCTTGTTAACCTCTCTCAGGGATGTCGCCCCTTCTCTGACTACGCTTTGGAGTTCAGGACCCTGGCCGCCGAGGTGGACTGGACGGAGGACGCACTCCGAGCTGTCTTCCTCAACGGCTTAAGCAGGTCACTGAGGGATGAGCTGTCTGCTAGGGACGAACCCGAGGATTTAGATGAACTAATTGGGCTGGCTTTCCGCCTGGACGGTCGGTTTAGGGCTCGCTCCCAGTGGAGTTCCCTTCCTGCTCCGGACCGCACCAATTCCCTTCTACTTCCTGGCGCCTGCTCTTCCTATGCCCGCGACGCGCACTCCACAAGCTCCCGAGGAACCCATGCTGTTGGGAAGGACCAGGCTGACTGAAGAGGAACACCGCAGACGCTTGAGCTCGGGTGAGTGCCTCTACTGCGGTCAGTTTAGACATTTTCGCTCATTGTGCCCGGTGCGGCCAAAAGACCGGGCCTGCCAGTAAATCTGGGAGTACTGGTGGGCCATGCAGCATCCGACGGGACTAGGCCTCCCAGATTTCTTATTCCAGCTACTCTCTGTGCCCAATCACGGAATCTCTCCCTGGCAGCGTTGGTGGACTCTGGAGCTGAGGAGAATTTTTTTTGGACATCCAAGTGGCCCCGGAACACTCAGGCCATTGACGGTAGGAGTTTAGGAAGGGTCACACAGCGCACGTTGCCCGTTACACTGGTGATATCTGGGAATCATCGGGAAACTATTCAATTCATGCTCATATCCACCCCTAATACACCTGTCATAACCCTAACCTACTAGTTCCTGAGGACTACCTGGACCTCGCGGAAGCCTTCAGTAAAAGTAAGGCACTTTCTCTACCACCTCACCGCCCATATGACTGCGCTATTGACCTGGTTCCAGGAGCAGCATTCCCTTCCAGCCGCCTATACAATCTGTCCAAACCCGAGCAGGAGGCCATGGAAAAATACATTAATGAGTCTCTGGCTGCTGGAATTATTCGGCCCTCTACGTCTCCACTCGGGGCAGGGTTTTTCTTTGTCGACAAGAAGGATTTGTCCCTGCATCGATTTCAGGGGGTTAAATGTCATAACCATTAAGAACAAATACCCTCTGCCCCTCATTGATTCGGCTTTCACTCCTCTACAGGGCGCTACCGTCTTCACCAAACTGGATCTTCGTAATGCCTACCACTTGGTGCGAGTACGTGAGGGTGACGAGTGGAAAACTGCATTCAATACACCCCTGGGCCATTTTGAATACCTCGTCATGCCCTTTGGATTGACCAACGCCCCTGCCGTCTTTCAAGCTCTGATCAACGACGTTCTGAGGGATTTCCTAGTCTTTGTCTACCTGGATGACATTCTGATTTTTTTCCCAGACGCTCCAGGAGCATCGGGAACATGTCCGGTTGGTTCTCCAGAGACTACTGGAGAACAAGCTCTATGTAAAGGCCGAGAAATGTTCATTTCATGCCTCCCAGGTGTCCTTCCTTCCAGCTGCTGCATGTTGCCAATTGTGGCAACCAGTTCCTTCCATGGATTGTTTACAATGGCATACATATCACCTTACCTCTCTGGTAAGGCAAGTGTCTTGATGATTGAATAGTTTTGTTTTTCAGATGCTCTGTGCAGATAGAAAATAAATATGAGTTTCGTAAATGTTCCTACTGTCATTATTATTATGTGCTATGCTTTGTACTGAGACTGTATTCTCCACTGTGTGAGAATCATAAAGCCACAATATGAAAACAGCTGAAGTGGGTTTGCATTTTTTCAGGAATACAAGTGCAGATGTTTCTGAACACTTTGGGGCCCTAATCGACATCTTACACTGGTGACCCACCAAACCAAAACCCCTCACACATTTGAATATTTTGGAATGAAAATGAATGACTAGTCATACTTTACTCTCAATATTTTTGATTAAATACACAACAAATAATTTTTGATTAAAGCACAAGTATTTATAACTGTGCACAAGAAAATGTTTGAGCAAGTGTTCATTAATTTTATTTTATTTTTTCTTTGTACTGTTTTCTTGATTTTATGAATTCTTTCTATTTCTTTTTTTTTTTAATTGTAAATCATCTCTAATGACTTATGTTGGTGTTCACATTATTTTTTAGTTGATTTTGTTATTTGATGGTTGTCTGTCTTGTTGTTAAATGTCATGCCAGTAAAGCCTGTTGAAGTGAATTGAAATTAACTGGAAACAGTTTACCAGTTGTCATGGTAATGTTTTTTTTTAAATAGATTTGTGTTTCTTTGTTTGAAACTCAGAATTCTATTTTGGCTTTGATATCCCGGAACTCCGTGATGTCATTGATGATGACATCTTGAAAAAGTCTATAAGTAAAGCTGGTCAGACACCTTCTGTTACCTTCAGAGTGAGAGCCAGAGCGTACAACTATACTGTGTTTGGAAAGGATTTGGAAGCATTTCACGCCATAAATGTCTTCCCCAACTTCTACTTCGACCTTAGTTACAAAGAAATCTACGATGGTGGAGAACAACGACACACCTTGTCTGCTGGACAGGAGCCTTTGGGACCTGTTTAACGAAACTAGAGCGCCATTGAGTCTTAATGAAATTCGCCCTGTGATGCAGCAGCTATTCGTAGCACTTGACGCCCTGAAAGATATCGGCATCTTACATGGGGACCTGAAACCTGACAACATAATGCTTGTCAACCACAAGGATCAGCCATTCAGGCTGAAGCTCATCGACTTCGGTCTGGCAATTCCAGTCCTCGGATTTTACACTGGGATGATCGTACAGGCTGAACCATACAGGGCTCCAGAGTTGACCCTGGGCCTTCCCCTGTCCGAGGCTATTGACATGTGGTCAGTGGGATGTGTCATGTCCTTCCTGTACTTTGGCTGTAACATCTTCGGTGGAGACTGTGACTATCATAGGATGAAAGCTATGATACACATGCTGGGTCAACCAGAAGACCTCCTGCTGAGTGCTGGCAAGAACACCTCATCATTTTTCAGCAGAGAGGAGGGCTCCAGCAGTCCAGGGTGGAGACTGAAGTCACCAGAGGAGTACAAGCAGGCCACTGGTAACGAGCCTGACGTTGAGTGGGAGTTTTTCCAGCAGACAGGAAATCTGGAGTATGAAGTGAAGAATTTCCCAGAGAAAAGCAGCGCTCTTGAACATGAGGATAGGATGGCATTTTTAAGCCTCCTAAAATCGATTCTGCAAATGGACGCTGGAAAGAGAATCACACCCAGGGAAGCCCTAGCACACCCTTTCATCACAATGGCTCACCTGGCTGAGACCATCTCGTATGCAAATGCTGGCCTTCAGCTCATGACCGTTACCCTCTCCCACAGTTTGGATGAGTCAGATAATCCTCTCTCCGACACTGAGGGTTACAGTGGTACCAATGCTGATGTTGACACTTCCCGTAACCAAGATGCAGTACCAGCCACCAGTTGCATCTTTAATGGCCATTCATTAATTCCAAGTTCCAGTGACAAAGACACTATAATATCAGCCAGCAGTGTCTCCTCAGGTGACAGCTCTTCCACTTGGTCCAGTGACGAAGACTGGGACAGCGAGCCAGTAGGAGACATTGCTACTGCCACTGAGGAAGACTCAGGTGCTGCTATTCCTCGCAATGACAGCCCTACAAACATGGAGAACAACGACACACCTTATGAACCATTTCAGGTCCAGAGGTCTGATATCCTCCCCGGCGAGTCCACCCGCTACGTGGTGATGGACTTTATAGGTGAGGGAAGTTTTGGCATAGTTGCCAAGTGTGTTGATATGACAACAAACAACTTGGTGGCAGTTAAGATCCTCAGCGACATTGATGACTGCAGCTGGGAATTGGAGATGCTGAAAGCAATCAGCACTCTTGACCCAGAAAAGACAAACATCGTAAGATTCATTGACAGTTTCACGTACCACAGCTTCTCCTGCCTGGCCTTTGAGATGCTGGACAGGAGCCTTTGGGACCTACTGGACGAAACTAGAAAGCCATTGGATCTTAATGAAATTCGCACTGTGATGCAGCAGCTATTTGTAACATTTGACGCCCTGAAAGATATCGGCATCGTACATGCGGACCTAAAACCTGACAACATAATGCTTGTCAACCACAGGGCTCAGCCATTCAGGGTGAAGCTCATCGACTTCGGTGCGGCCCTTCCAGTCAGAAAATTAGACACTGGCATGACCATACAGGTTCCACCATACAGGGCTCCAGAGGTGACCCTGGGCCTTCCCCTGTCTGAGGCTGTTGACATGTGGTCAGTGGGATGCGTCATGTCCTTCCTGTACTTTGGTTGTGACATCTTCGGTGGAGACTGTGACTATCATAGAATGAAAGCTATGATACACATGCTGGGTCAACCAGAGGACCTCCTGCTGAGTGCTGGCAAGTACACCTCGTCGTTTTTCAGCAGAGAGGAGGGCTCCAGCAGTCCAGGCTGGAGACTGAAGTCACCAAGGGAGTACGAGCAGGCCACTGGTAACGAGCCTGACGTTGAGTGGGAGTTTTTCCAGCAGACAGGAAATCTGGAGTATGAAGTGAAGAATTTCCCAGAGAAAGGCAGCGCTCGTGAATATGAGGATAGGATGGCATTTTTAAGCCTCCTAAAATCGATTCTGCAAATGGACGCTGGAAAGAGAATCACACCCAGGGAAGCCCTAGCACACCCTTTCATCACAATGGCTCACCTGGCTGAGACCAGCTCGTATGCAAATGCTGACCTCATGACCGTTACCCTCTCCCACAGTTTGAATGAGACAGATAATCCTCTCTCCGACACTGAGGGTTACAGTGGTACCAATGCTGATGTTGACACTTCCCGTAACCAAGTTGCAGTACCAGCCACCAGTTGCATCTTTAATGGACACTCATTAATTCCAAGTTCCAGTGACAAAGTCACTATAATATCAGCCAGCAGTGTCTCCTCAGGTGACAACTCTTCCACTTGGTCCAGTGACGAAGACTGGGACAGCAAGCCAGTAGGAGACATTGCTACTGCCACTGAGGAAGACTCAGGTGCTGCTATTCCTCGCAATGACAGCCCTACAAACATGGAGGAGAACAACGACACACCTTACGAACCATTTCAGGTCCAGAAGTCTGATATCCTTCCCGGCGAGTCCACCTGCTACGTGGTGATGGACTTTATAGGTGAGGGAGGTTTTGGCATAGTTGCCAAGTGTGTCGATATGACAACAAACAACTTGGTGGCAGTTAAGATCCTCAAGGACAGGGATGACTACAGCTGGGAATTGGAGATGCTGAAAGCAATCAGCGCTCTTGACCCAGAAAAGACAAATATCGTAAGATTCATGGACAGTTTCACGCACAACAGCTTCTCCTGCCTGGCCTTTGAGATGCTGGACAGGAGCCTTTACGACCTGCTGGACGAAACTAGAAAGCCATTGAATCTTAATGAAATTCGCACTGTGATGCAGCAGCTATTTGTAACATTTGACGCCCTGAAAGATATCGGCATCGTACATGCGGACCTAAAACTTGACAACATAATGCTTGTCAACCACAGGGATCAGCCGTTCAGGGTGAAGCTCATCGACTTCGGTGTGGCCCTTCCAGTCAGAAAATTATACACTGGCATGACCATACAGGCTCCAGCATACAGGGCTCCAGAGTTGACCCTGGGCCTTCCCCTGTCTGAGGCTGTTGACATGTGGTCAGTGGGATGCGTCATGTCCTTCCTGTACTTTGGCGGTGACATCTTCGATGGAGACTGTGACTATCATAGGATGAAAGCTATGATACACGTGCTGGGTCAACCAGAGGACCTCCTGCTGAGTGCTGGCAAGTACACCTCGTCGTTTTTCAGCAGAGAGGAGGGCTCCAGCAGTCCAGGGTGGAGACTGAAGACACCAAGGGAGTACGAGCAGGCCACTGGTAACGAGCCTGACGTTGAGTGGGAGTTTTTCCAGCAGACAGGAAATCTGGAGTATGAAGTGAAGAATTTACCAGAGAAAAGCAGCGCTCGTGAATATGAGGATAGGATGGCATTTTTAAGCCTCCTAAAATCGATTCTGCAAATGGACGCTGGACAGAGAATCACACCCAGGGAAGCCCTAGCACACCCTTTCATCACAATGGCTCACCTGGCTGAGACCAGCTCGTATGCAAATGCTGACCTCATGACCGTTACCCTCTCCCACAGTTTGAATGAGACAGATAATCCTCTCTCCGACACTGAGGGTTACAGTGGTACCAATGCTGATGTTGACACTTCCCGTAACCAAGATGCAGTACCAGCCACCAGTTGCATCTTTAATGGCCATTCATTAATTCCAAGTTCCAGTGACAAAGACACTATAATATCAGCCAGCAGTGTCTCCTCAGGTGACAGCTCTTCCACTTGGTCCAGTGACGAAGACTGGGACAGCGAGCCAGTAGGAGACATTGCTACTGCCACTGAGGAAGACTCAGGTGCTGCTATTCCTCGCAATGACAGCCCTACAAACATGGAGGAGAACAACGACACACCTTACGAACCATTTCAGGTCCAGAAGTCTGATATCCTTCCCAGCGAGTCCACCCGCTACGTGGTGATGGACTTTATAGGTGAGGGAGGTTTTGGCATAGTTGCCAAGTGTGTCGATATGACAACAAACAACTCGGTGGCAGTTAAGATCCTCAAGGACAGAGATGACTACAGCTGGGAATTGGAGATGCTGAAAGCAATCAGCGCTCTTGACCCAGAAAAGACAAACATAGTAAGATTCATGGACAGTTTCACGTACAACAGCTTCTCCTGCCTGGCCTTTGAGATACTGGACAGGAGCCTTTACGACCTGCTGGACGAAACTAGAAAGCCATTGAATCTTAATGAAATTCGCACTGTGATGCAGCAGCTATTTGTAACATTTGACGCCCTGAAAGATATCGGCATCGTACATGGGGACCTGAAACCTGACAACATAATGCTTGTCAACCACAGGGATCAGCCGTTCAGGGTGAAGCTCATCGACTTCGGTGTGGCCCTTCCAGTCAGAAAATTATACACTGGCATGACCATACAGGCTCCAGCATACAGGGCTCCAGAGTTGACCCTGGGCCTTCCCCTGTCTGAGGCCATTGACATGTGGTCAGTGGGATGCGTCATGTCCTTCCTGTACTTTTGTGGTGACAACTTCGATGGAGACTGTGACTATCATAGGATGAAAGCTATGATACACATGCTGGGTCAACCAGAGGACCTCCTGCTGAGTGCTGGCAAGTACACCTCGTCGTTTTTCAGCAGAGAGGAGGGCTCCAGCAGTCCAGGGTGGAGACTGAAGTCACCAAGGGAGTACGAGCAGGCCACTGGTAACGAGCCTGACGTTGAGTGGGAGTTTTTCCAGCAGACAGGAAATCTGGAGCATGAAGTGAAGAATTTCCAAGAGAAAAGCAGAACTCGTGAATATGAGGATAGGATGGCATTTTTAAGCCTCCTAAAATCGATTCTGCATATGGACGCTGGACAGAGAATCACACCCAGGGAAGCCCTAGCACACCCTTTCATCACAATGGCTCACCTGGCTGAGACCAGCTCATATGCAGATGCTGCCCTTCAGCTCATGACCGTTACCCTCTCCCACAGTTTGAATGAGACAGATAATCCTCTCTCCGACACTGAGGACCACAGAGATGACCAGGCTGAAGGCTGGAACAGCGAGCCAGTAGCAGACACTGCTATTGCCACTGAGGAAGGTGCTGCTATTCCTCGCAATGACAGCTCTACAGACACAGATGACGACAACACAGAGGGAGCTGCAGCTGCCCCTGGACCTGCTGATGACGCTAACATCAAGAAGAAAAAGAAGAAAAACCTTTTTCAGAGGACCTGCAAACTCTTTCGTAGAGCGAGGATGAGAGTGGTTTCCGTCTTCAGACGTCAAAATAACTGAGCGTTTCCCCTTTTCCCCTTTCATTGTGAGGTTTACTCCGGGCGCTCCGGTTTCCCCCCACACTTCTAAAATATTCAAATAACTGACCTTTTCCCCTTTCGACTTTTCATCGTGAGGTTTACTCCGGGCGCTCCGGTTTCCCCCCACACTTCTAAAATATTCAAATAACTGACCTTTTCCCCTTTCGACTTTTCATCGTGAGGTTTACTCCGGGCGCTCCGGTTTCCCCCCACACTTCTAAAATATTCAAATAACTGACCTTTTCCCCTTTCGACTTTTCATCGTGAGGTTTACTCCGGGTGTTCCGGTTTTCCTCCCACACAAATTTTGGCTGATCTTGATTTCAATAAAATTGGGAAAATAAATATGTTAATGTATGATTGATGATTTTTATTAGGGAATATTAAGAATGTTTACTAAGTCACTTGAGTATGACATTTTAAAAAGAAAAGTGGTTTAAATTATAATGTGACCAGATTTCTCAGTTCTAAAGTTTTTAGGTGAACAAATCATGTTGAAATTATTTGTAACTTGAGTGCAGGAGCACCGTTGTCAGGTCACGGACATGGGGACCCACACTGCTAAATTATGAAGAACACAGCGATGGAACATGACATGACACACACACACACACTGCAATGAATATCACACCTAGTACTCTGATACAGCATCCAGGCTAAACATAAAAACCTGTTTCTCAGTCAGAAACATTACTGGACATGTTTTGACTTTACAAGTCTTATTGTTTGTTTCATTTATTATTTATCTATTCAATTAATTTCAGAATAGATGACTTTTTGCAGCGCACACCCTTCATGCACTCAAATGGACACAATATCCTCTCTCCCTAAGGAACCCCAAAGTGTGCAAGACCAAATTAAAAAAGACAACATAGACAAACATATGTTTACTTTAGTTTCTGCGCCAGTGTGTTGCTTCTATTTACAGCATCAGCTATATGCAGATACTACTTTGGTTTTGCTCCAGCTAATTGGCTAAATCTGGAAGCCGTTGTTGCGCTTGTCTTCCTTAGAGGCAAGAAAGCAACATTAGGAAATAATCATTAAGGTTGTTATTGGAAAAAACACTATTATGAAATACAAAGAGATTTCAGAAACAGTTTCTGAAAAATAGATCAAATTAAATTCTGAAAATAAGGATGAGTTTTAACAATTTATTTTATTATTTCATTAATTATTGTATTTATTTTAACTACATTTTTAGTATTGAACACTTTGGGGCTACACACCTCCCTGCCTCTCTCTCTTTCTCAGTCTGTTTGAACATGCACACTCTCTCATGTCCAGCTCACAATACAACATAAGCAGCCCCTCCTGGGTAGTTATTGATTTCTACCCATGCCCTCCTGTCTCCCACACACACACACACACACACACACACACAGGCGTAGGAATTCATGTCTTTCCTCCCTGACTTGTGCTGGAAATCTCCTAAAGACACGGTTTGAAATGTCCAGTTGACCCTCGAAGGCCTTTTGGGAGAAAGCAACTTTTAACCTGGAGAAAGCAATTTGACATTTCTGCCAGGTTTATTGACATGTTGGTGTGTGTTCACACTTAATACACACTGAATGTAATACATATATCATCCGTATCCTCCTCAGCACATCATTCTTGTTCTCCTGAGAAGCCCATAGTTCCTCTTTGCTCTCGTTGTGCATTTTACATTTTGGATATTTTAGTGAAACAACATGCAGCCATTGGTATTAGCCTCAACAAATAGCTGACTATACATGCGATATTACATACATTGATATTTTTCCTTTCTTTGTCACCTAAAATGTTTTTTAATGTGTGACAGTTTGAACAGAGAAACTCTAATATCTCAAGGATCCGGAGTGTGTAAAGATGGACTGAGGTTACGGAGAGACGTGGTGCTGTAAAGTGTGTTTGGCTGAGAGAGGTTCACAGGGCTGAGTCCTCTGCTTAAACGGGATAATTAGTTTCTTATTGAATAGATTCATCATCAGAATATGTTAAACAACAGGGGAGCGAAGGCTGTAAATGCTGTAATTCCTACAGCCTGGCCATTCAGTCCCACAGCAGAGTAACTGGGGCTCAAGCAGTAAATAAACAGGAGTTTTTCTGATGTGCAAATGTTTGGGGTTTCAGAGACATTTTCACGTATCCCTGAATCAAAACATGCATAGAGGAGACGAGTCAGCGTCCACTAGTCTGTGGGCACCCCATCAGTCACATTTCTGCTGCCATGCAGAAACCACCTATGGGCTGCATTTACAGTATATGTCATGAAGCTGACAGCTAGAGTTTACACATTTTTAAAGTGGTTGTATTGTTATTGCACTCCATTTTTTTGAACTGTTGTACCCTCCCGCTATTTTTCCCACAATTCTTTCACCGAACTTCACCAAACGTAGAGTTTATTTTTGCTTTCTGTGGTACCGTTCTTCAAGACATCCTAAAATGTGTCTACAGTATCACTAATTGCATGCAATTGCATATTATTAATAGCAATTTGAATAAATCCAAAACCCAAGTAGGCAGTAAAAGTACCTGGGACCAGGTACTATAATCTAATGGAAAACCAAATAAATGTGAACATTGCAACATTTGCACTACTCACTGCTGCTACTCTTTTATGCCTTTTTTACCGTTATTTGTTATTGACGCACAAGTGAATGAGCGAGTATATGTTTGTGTGTGTACGCTAAATAGTGTATTTGTAGGTTTTTTAGCACAACAAATTTCGTTGCACTACTGGTGCAATGACAATACAACTTTCTGATTCTGATTCTTCCTTTTCAAGGAAGGTTCTGGGAAATCTTTGGTAGCTCATAAAAGGAAAGCAGGGCTTGGCCCAGGCTGTGTTCAGCTTGGACAGGAGAACTAATAACCCGGACTGGGAATATTGTCGGGACAAAGAGCACTTCCCCTGCACTCGTGAGTGTGTGTGAGACAGGGAGGAGAGCGCAAGCTCTGCTGTTTTGTACTGTTCTGTCGTGGTGCACATCAGCATATTGTTAGACTAGTTTCTCTGTTGTTTAAATTATGTTCATCATGTCAGAGAACTGGATTTGATGTCTTTTCATTCACCAGCTATGAATATGGAATTTAACTGTTATAATCAGGTGTTATCAGTCGCAGAAACAGCTGTTGACACACAGTGGCAGTATGGGTTAATAGGTTGTAAACTTAAAGGGACACTCCACAAATTTTACATATAAAAATTAGTTTACTAGTTAAGAGCATATTACTGAGTCTGTGGAAACAGTTGGATGTCTTCAGTGGCCTAAAGGAACTTTGTTTAGTCAAGTAAAATTAAAACAACTTAACTGTCATAACAAGTGTTACCTCAGTTTTGGCTTGAAGAGCACAGACAGCCTTGAGTCATAAACTGGCTGCACAAAATGTTTGGGGCTTGATCCATAGTATGAAATATACTGTACTATACTATCTCAGACTTTGCTGCACCTCTCAAGTCAACTTTTGGAAAGTTCAGTACTAAATCTTTTAGTATCCTTTTAAAAAACTGTCCATTATTTAGACAACATTAATTTGGGATGTAAAATAAATAAATAAATATACAACAGACAGACAATGGGATATTGCATTTCAGTGTGAGTGATAGCGCCGCACTCGGCCATTAATGGCTGATTCTGCTGGTTTACCATAGCTGAACTACAGCTGTAAATGTCTAAAGAAGCCTAAGAGGTGTTTTCATTACACCCCCAGTGCTAACATGTTTGCCATTCATAGTAATGAGGTTGAAAATGTTTGTCATGAGGGCGGTGCTAGATGAAAGATCATGGGATTATCAATGAAAACGGTAACAATATCTTCTTTTCAGTATAATCGGATTCTGTGAAATTTGTGGCCCCCTGCCCAATACGTTATGAAAATGTTTGCAGCTAAATCTGTTCATTTCTAATGATGTAATCATTGGATTCACTTGTGAGAATTAAAGGAGGAGAGAGACAAAATAGAGAAATGATTATCATCATTCAACATATTTTGCAGCCATGGAAAAGAGATAACTGGATCAATAGAAAGATGACTACAAGTGTTTCCCAAAAGTGCAGGGAAATTGTTCCAGTGATTCAGTTTTATTTCTTTGTGTCATCAGCTTATCAGTTATTATAGCTATAAAATGAAATGATAAAACATTTACTGGAAGCCAGTGCCCCCTCTTTACGGCAATCTATCTTTCACTCTTTCTTTTCTACCACACTAATGTGGTATCAGTTCTCTCCTCTTCCTTCAGTCAATGAGGTCAACACTCCACAGCCTTTAACTCACTATCATAAATGTGAAGCGGAACCAGGAAACAACATCATGTCAAATGTTTTATCCCACTATATCTCCCTGATAATTGTAGTTCATGGTTTTGCAATTGAAATCACACAAATCAGACCAAATGTTAATGACAGATTCACTGCTGATTAAACTGACCGTCAGTTAACACAGTGATCCAACTCAGCTAAAGAGATTAAGGTAGCATTAATTAAGATCAGTTAATTAATTTAGATTAAGATTAAGATAGCATTAATGTAGCAGGGACCGTTCTCCATACACAACCACCAGGAGTAATTTGGGTTTCCATGTGTTTTCTCGAGAAAAGAGAGCTGCAGTTAATCGTTGCTCACTTTGTTGTAGAATATAAGATGGTTGAACTACACAAAGTAGTGGAACAGTGGCAGCAGCTTTAGAATAAACTACATGGTAGCAGTAGTAGTAGTAGCAATTTTTTAATTGTGGCATTACTGACTGATGATCATTCTGTGTGCCAGTTGTTTGAAATCATTAACCTGAAATCACAACAGCAAAGTGTTTACTGTCAGAAAACAGATAAGAGTCCAGCTTCAGATCTTTATGAGCACACTGTAAGCATTTCCATGGGTCAACAGTGCACTGTCTGCCTCCGGTGTGTATATAAGGAGCAGGACAACCTCCTGTTGTCATCTCACCCCTCAGCTGATACCTGAACAGCATCACCTTCCATTTACCTGACAGGTAAGACACCTGCTGTATGTCTTCTCATTCAGAGGAGCTCATGCTTCTGCTTCTGCTCTATACGTTCATTGATACAGTTCCTTTTTCTTCTCACAGATCAGTGGATCATCACCATGAAGACTGCCCTGGTCCTCTCCGTTCTCCTCTGTGCTGCATTTGCAGGTCAGATTCAACACAGATCATTTAGACAGAACACTGTCATCCATGTGCTCATGAGTCAGTCAGCAAACCTCTAACGTAGCGTGGTAACTGAGCGCTCTGCTCTCTGCTGTGTGTATCATGTGATGATATGTGTGCACAATTGTTAACAGTATTGTGTTTTTCTCTGCAGCTCCTGCTGAACACAAAGAACAGGCTCCAGGTCAGTATTAAAGGTTTTTGCTTTAATAGACAGTCAATTTGACCTACATCTATCTGACACCTACATCAATGTGATCTATCCACAGAAGCAGCAGTGGAGGTCCCAGAGGAGAAGATAGCTGCTGTACCTGGTTAGTGTCCTTTGTGTTAGACGACAGTCTGGTTGGACTTTTGGCTCATTGAATAGAATATGGGCAGTCTCCATATGTGCAGTTTTTTTTTACAGTGCATGTCTATACATGTACGTGTGTGTTAACATTCATTGTGTTGACTGTATTTCTCTGTTTGTGCAGCACGTGTGTCTGAGGAGGAAGCAGCAGCACCTGAACGTAAGAGCCACTGTTTTCATCTTTCCTTTATGTTCCGTCATGAGTGAGGTTGTCGTGGCAAAAAAACCATCTTTCTCTAAATATTAAAAAACTCATGTAGAACATCCAAATGTGTAAATATTGGGTCCTTTTCTACAAACTGTCTATTGCTAACTCTTCTCTAAACTACATCAGATACATTACAGACAGAAGTCAGTTTCAGTCAAACAGCTGTTTCTGCTGTCAAATATGAGCCCAGAAAGGACCTGCTATCAGTCTATGAATTTCAGTCTATGAAGTAAAGCCAAAGTTCTCTCTCCTCTGTCTCTCTGCAGTCCGTTTTAACCTCTGTCCAGATGGCTGGTACAGCCACAACTCTCGCTGCTTCCTGTTTGTCAACTCTCCCATGTCCTGGTACAAAGCTGAGGTATACCGCTACTGTCACACCTCTTTCTTTCTATTGTGAGCAGGTTGAATGTGGCTCAAGTCGTGGCTTTTTCTCTCATCTGATATGATGATTTGATCATTCAGTTACTTTACTAATGATGAATTAAGCATGTTCTGCAACACACCAGTAATGACACAACGATTTAGTCTCAAAGATCCGTCTGTGCTCCTCTGTCCAACAGGAACACTGCAATGCCCTGGGTGGCCACCTGACCTCAGTCAGAAATCCCAGAGAGTACAGCTTCCTCCAGCAGATCACACCGTCAGGACAGACCATTGCATGGCTGGGAGGCTTCAACCTGCAGGTCTGAATTTATGCAGCACTACCAACTCAGTCAGTCCGGGTTAAGCCTTGGACCTGGCCTAAGGAGGTCTAGAGTAACACAAGATAGACTTGTTAGCAAATGAGGAGACTAAGACTTCTCTCCTCACACTCATGCTCTTTCTCACTCAGGGCCAGTGGATGTGGATTGACCGTGAAGGTTTCTATTACACCAACTGGTACTCCCCCTCCTCCTCCAGCAGTTACCCCTGCACGTACTTACGCACCTCCAGTAAGTCCACCTGTTGAGATACATCAGCTAAACTTTGATGTACTTTTACCTGTTCTCTAATGTTAGTTTCTCAAGGGGAATATAACGTAAAGAAAACATAGCTATACCTATAGCTAATGTCTTAGTTCACAGCAGATTTACTGTGTGGCTACGTGTGAAGGTGCAAGAGGGCAAGATCATACATATTCAAACATTTGAATAGTTTTCCGTGTATATTTTTACATAACCGTGACCTTACTAGTGCAGGTCGCCCTCTGCCTCTTTTCAAATGTCCAAATAACAGTTTTATAATTTAACTACAATTGTATGAAGTGTGAATGTAATACCTGAATTCCTGTCTTGGTCTTGTAGAGTGGAAATCTGTTTTTATATGTCCTGATAGGGGACAATGTCCAGATCAGAGTGAATGTGACATTGACTCGTACTTCAGGGGACCCATCACACAGTTTTCACACCTTTTTTGGTCTATGTGCTGATTTACTCAATTGTCTATGTTCAGTGTTAACGTTGTTTCTCTCTTTTAAATCAAATTTCAGATGGTTGGGGAAACACCCAGTGTGGCTCTCAGTATCGCTTCATCTGCTCTAAGAAGCCGTTCAGCTGCTAAACCACATATCAAACATCTGGGGCCTCGGGATGGATCAGCTAGGATGGTTTTTATGTTTAAAGCCAACTCATGACCTGTTTGGTGGCCTTTTTTGCATTGTGTATAAATCATTACATGTTGGGTGAAATTGTGCAAATGCATTTCTGTTCTGTGATTGTGGCAGAAGGCTAATTTTCTTTAATAATAATAAAAACGTTTAAGAATGGGACAACGTGTGGTCTTCCTTTAAGAGCGTGGTTGTAACATGCTCATTGAAGCTGTAGTCTGAACATGGAGATAACCGTCATGCAACTCAGAGTAACTTGAGTCTTAACCTAAGAAAGTAACAGACAGCTGGTTCAGGAAGTACAACCTTTGTTTAGCAGACTTGTATTAAAGCAGGCTCCTAAAGAAAAGTAGCCGGCTCTGTCCCTTTCTGTAGAGGGCATCCGTATTCATGGGCCAGTCCAGCTTGTTGTCCCGGTGCACACCAAGGTATTTGCAGGATTGCACCACCTGGATGTCCTCTCCTCGAATGTTGACTGGGTGGAGTGGGGGCTCAGACCTGCGAAAGACCACACACCACAATAGCTGTGTTGTCAGAATACTTCTGGATGTTGTGTTTAACGTCCGATGTGTACAGGGTGAACAGGAATGGAGACAGAACAGTCCCCTGTGGAGCCCCTGTGCTGCTCACCACTGTCCCAGGGATGCATTTCTCCAGCCTGACAAACTGTGGTTGTCCTGTCAGGCAATCAGCTTGTCTCTAAGCATGGTGTTAAGCCCGGGGCTCAGAGACAGGGAGGACCCAAATGCACGAAGCGAGACACTCAGAGACAGATTAACAAACTTTTAATTGAACAAGAGACTTACTGAGACAAGATACTTACTATATACATGGCATGGAAAACTATGGCTTGGTTAACTAACACAAGAGACCTTTGACGCTCGAACAAGACAAGACAATCTGGCACAAGACAAAGGGAGACGCAGACTACTTATACACAAGGTAATGGGGAACAGGTGGAGACAATCAGGGCGGGGCAGACAATCACACTGGCGGGAAAACACACAAGGGCAGGAAGTCAAACAGCCTGAAACGAGAGGAGAGTTTAGGGTTTCAAAATAAAACAGGAAGTGAGAGACAAGACTAGGCACAAGTGAACACAGACAACTTAACACACACGACGAGACATGACAGTACCCCCCCCACTAGGGCCGGCTCCTGACGGCCCAGGAGTGTCAGGGTGGCGTCTATAAAAGTCATCAATGATGTCTTGGTCCATGATGAAACTGGCCGGGACCCAGGACCGTTCCTCTGGCCCGTAACCCTCCCAGTCCACCAAGAACTGGCGCCCCCGACCCCTCCTCCGAACAGCCAGTAGCTGCTTGACCGCATACACTGGACCCCCTTGGACCAGACGAGGTGGTGGAGGAGGTGTAGGAGGAGGCACCATAGTGCTGTCCTTGACGGGTTTCAGTCTACTTACGTGGAATGTTGGATGGATTCTGAGAGACCTGGGTAATTTCAAACGGACAGAAACAGGATTAATGACTTTGGAGATGGGAAATGGCCCCACAAACCTGGGGGCCAACTTCCGGGAATGTACATGGAGGGGAAGGTCTCTCGTGGAGAGCCAGACCCTCTGTCCTGGCTGATAAACTGGGGCTGGTCTGCGTCGGCGATCTGCTGTGGTTTTCATCCGGTCCCGGCTCCTTAGCAGGACCTGGCGAGCCGCGGCCCAGATCCGCTGACAGCGGCGCACCATAGCCTGTGCTGATGGTATGGTGACTTCCCTCTCTGAGGCAGAGAACAATGGTGGCTGGTATCCATGAACTACCTGAAAAGGAGAGAGTCCAGTAGCTGTGGTAGGTAGAGTATTATGGGCATACTCCACCCAGGTTAGATGGTCGCTCCAGGCGGACTGGTTCTGGGAAATGAGACACCGCAGACATGTCTCGAGTTCTTGGTTAATACGTTCCGTTTGGCCATTTGACTCAGGGTGATATCCTGAGGACAGGCTGACTGTGGCCCCTATGAGGTGGCAAAATTCTCTCCAGAACCTTGCCACGAACTGAGGCCCCCGGTCAGACACAATATCTACAGGAAATCCATGGATTCTGAAAATATGCTGTAACATTACCTTGGCCGTCCTTTTGGCAGAGGGCAGTTTGGGTAGTGCCACAAAATGAACCATCTTGGAAAAGCGGTCTACCACTGTCAATATTGTAGTGTTACCGCGTGAGGGTGGAAGTCCGGTCACAAAGTCGATGGACAGATGTGACCAGGGACGTGCTGGAACTGGCAGCGGATGCAGCAATCCCATCTGTGCCTGCCTAGAAGTCTTGTTCATAGCACAGATATGACATGCAGATATATAATCTGAAACATCCTTTGCCAAAGTAGGCCACCAGAATCGCTGTCGGATTACAAAAATTGTCCGTTTCATACCTGGATGGCATGTGAGCAGCGCCGTATGAGCCCAGTGTATAACTTGCGGGCGCAACCGCTCAGGAACGAATAGCCTATTGTCAGGACATCCGCTCGGAACTGGGTCATCACCAATTGCCTGCTGCACATCGTTTTCTATTTGCCAGGACACCGCTCCTACCACACGGTTTAGTGGCAGGATGGGTTCGGGGTCCATGGCATCAGGGTCAGGATCGTACAAACGAGACAAGGAATCTGGCTTAGTGTTTTGGGAACCTGGTCTATAAGACAGCGTGAAATTGAAACGGCTAAAAAACAGAGCCCACCTGGCTTGACGAGAGTTCAGTCGTTTTGCTTTCCTGACGTACTCCAAGTTCTTGTGGTCAGTCCAGACTAAGAATGGCTGTGCTGCTCCCTCCAGCCAGTGTCTCCACTCTTCCAGGGCTGTTTTCACAGCCAGCAGCTCTCGGTTGCCTACGTCATAGTTCCTCTCTGCTGGGGATAGCTTCCGGGAGAGGTAGGCACAAGGATGAACTCGTCCATCTGCCGCAGACCTCTGCGACAGAACGGCGCCCACCCCCTCGTTGGAGGCATCGACCTCTACCACGAACTGCCGTTGTGGATCAGGAACCGAGAGGACCGGAGCAGTGGTGAAGGCCTGCTTCAGGTGGTTAAAGGCCTCCTCGGCCTGCGGGTTCCACCTGAACGGCTGTTTGGAAGAGGTGAGAGTATGCAGTGGAGCAGCTATGGCACTGAAATTTCGGATAAACCGCCGATAAAAATTGGCAAAACCAAGAAACTGTTGCACCTTCTTTCTGTTACCTGGTGTTGGCCAATTGGCGACGGCACTAACCTTTTCAGGGTCCATGCAGATCTGGTTAGCTGTAACAATATAGCCCAAGAAGGAGACTGTGGAAACATGGAACTCGCACTTTTCCGCCTTTACGAAGAGCTGATGGTTCAACAGGCGAGACAAGACTAACCTGACATGAGCCTGGTGCGAGTCCAAGTCAGGAGAAAAGATGAGAATGTCATCCAGATACACAAACACAAAGACATTCAAAAACTCCCTCAACACCTCATTGATAAAACCCTGAAACACCGCTGGAGCGTTCGTGAGTCCAAAAGGCATTACCAGGTACTCATAATGACCTGTTGGAGTGTTAAACCCTGTTTTCCATTCGTCACCCTCTCGGATCCTGACTAAATGATAAGCGTTGCGGAGATCTAGCTTGGTGAACACAGTAGCCCGTTGCAACAGCTCAAAGGCAGAGGACAATAATGGGAGTGGGTAGCGGTTCTTCACGGTTATTGCATTAAGGGGACTATAGTCTATACAAGGTCTGAGGGAACCGTCCTTTTTCCCCACAAAAAAGAAACCTGCTCCAGCGGGTGAGGAGGATGGTCTGATGATCCCAGCCTGGAGGGACGAAGCGATATACTCATCCATGGCCTTTCTTTCGGGCCCTGAAATGGAATATAGTCGTCCCTTGGGGATGGGTGCGCCGGGAAGCAGTTCAATAGCACAGTCGTGGGGTCTGTGGGGAGGCAGAGATGTGGCCCGTTTCTTGCTGAATACCTCCCTAAGATCCCTATAGCACTCAGGGACCTTTGCAAGGTCGGGGTATTCAGCGGGGTCCACTGAGTCAGGCTGGGAGTTTCTGACCATAGAAATAAAATCAGATTTGCACCCCCTGCAGGCCTCCCCCCAGGCTTTAATTTGTCCTGACTTCCAGTCTATATGGGGGTTGTGTCTCTGGAGCCATGGGTATCCCAGAACCAATGGGTGCTGTGCAGAGTCAAATAAATGAAAGTGCATGAGTTCGGTGTGATCTGGTTCAATGGTTACCTGAATCGGCTCAGTCCGGTGAGTCACCTGGCATAGCACTCTCCCATCCAGAGCGCTCGCTCTGATGGGCTGGTCAAGGGGAATAGTCTTAACCCGGAGTTCTTTGGCCAGCGACCAGTCCATGAGACTCTCGTCAGCCCCTGAGTCAATTAGTGTCTCTAGGTCTCTGGAGCCCTTACCTACTCCGAGACTTACCTTAGTCAAGGTTCGAGGAGGGTAGTCATTGTTAGAGAAATGGCTCACCAGTGCCCTCCTCACACCTGGTGAGCCCTGTCTTTTAACGGGGCATGCCGTTAAAAGGTGGCCCTGCTGCCCGCAGTAAAAGCAGGCGCCCTCCGATCGTCGCCGCCGCCGCTCCTCCGGGCTGAGCTTGGTCCGGCCCAGTTGCATCGGCTCCTCTCCGCCTGCTGGTGGTGCCTTCCTACCCGAAGGCTGGGGTGCCATCAGTACCGTCCTCGGGGACTCTGACGGCTTAGAGGAGGGCCCCGGGTAGCCAACAGGTTGGCTGGAAGCCCGGCGTCGCTCTCCCGCCCAGTCCCTTAAACGGCTGTCCACTCGGTTCGCCATGTCTATTAAGTCCTCCAGCCCCGTGGGAAGCTCAAACGGAGCCAGCTGGTCCTTTATTGGTTCCGCGAGTCCATTAAAAAAGGCGTCTACCAGCGCTGGTGTGTTCCAGCCGCAGTCGGCAGCCAGCGTACGGAAACCAATGGCATAGTCTATCACTGAACCCATCCCCTGCTTGTGCCGAAGAAGGGCTCGTGAAGCCTCTCTTGCGGGAGAGGTGTGGTCGAAAATTCGACTCAGTGTGTCCTGAAACAGTCTTAGGTCTTGGCAGCAAGGAGCCTGCCTAGACCACTCAGCCGTGGCCCATGCTGCAGCCCTCCCCGTCAGGTGTGACACCATAAATGCCACCTTGGCCTGGTCTGTGGTGTACAAGACAGAGTTCAGTTTGAAGTGTAAGTCACACTGCACAATAAATGTTCTGCAGTCACCTGAGTCCCCTGAAAATTTTTCCGGTGAGGCGAGGCGTGGAGCAGACAGGGGAGGTGACTGGGTCGGCGGTGCATCGGTCGGCGGAGCTGTGGGTGATGGCGCAGCTGGGGAGGGAGGTGCAGGCTCCAGCCGTCTTAGAACCCGGTGGAGTTGCTCCGCCAGGTGTTGCACCTGCGCCGTCACTGACTCCTGGAAGTTCCCCTGGCGGTCAACCAGATCCTTCACCCCGCAGTGGATGGCCTTAAATTGCTCCTCATGCTGAGAAAGCATGGAGCCCTGGGCTGACAGAGCTGTCTTAAAAGAGCTCACTTCGGCTGGGTCCATGTCTGGCCAGATTGTACTGTTAAGCCCGGGGCTCAGAGACAGGGAGGACCCAAATGCACGAAGCGAGACACTCAGAGACAGATTAACAAACTTTTAATTGAACAAGAGACTTACTGAGACAAGATACTTACTATATACATGGCATGGAAAACTATGGCTTGGTTAACTAACACAAGAGACCTTTGACGCTCGAACAAGACAAGACAATCTGGCACAAGACAAAGGGAGACGCAGACTACTTATACACAAGGTAATGGGGAACAGGTGGAGACAATCAGGGCGGGGCAGACAATCACACTGGCGGGAAAACACAAGGGCAGGAAGTCAAACAGCCTGAAACGAGAGGAGAGTTTAGGGTTTCAAAATAAAACAGGAAGTGAGAGACAAGACTAGGCACAAGTGAACACAGACAACTTAACACACACGACGAGACATGACACATGGCCGATTGGATGGTTTTGAAAGCGCTCGAAATATCAAAGAACGTACACATATCGTCACATAACCACCTGGCCCATCCAAGTGATAATAAGCCCGGTGGAGCATGTAGAGGAGAGCATCTTCCACCCCCATATTTTCCTGGTAACTGTAGGGGGTCGGTGCGTGTTCTCACTGTGGTCTCAGGAGGCAGAGAAGCAGCTGCTCCAGTGTGTTCATGATACACGATGTGAGGGCCACCTGTCTGTAGTCGTTTATCTCGGCACCCTACTTGTTTTTCGCAGATGTTTTCCACCATGTCACTGGTGATCCAGAGTTTATCACTGGGAAAACAGCGCACAGTCCTTGCTGGTATGACTGTGTCCCTACTGAAGTTAATGCAGTCCGTAGTGCAGTCAACTATTCTGTCAACATCAGTGTCAGTGTGTTTGTTGTGTGTGTGTTTGTGCTGCAGAGCCTTGACAGGACTCTTCTGCCAACCAGGTAACACCAGCGAGTCGGCTTCATCTATCAACTCTGGACCTAAATCACCTTCCCAGTGTTAATTCCTATTTACAACATTAGGGTTAGGGTTAGGGGAAGGCGAGTGAGCCTGCCTCCCAAAGGAGACAGGAGGTGCACTGTCCTTCCTCCAGGCTGGTCTCCCTCTCCGGTCCCTGGACCTCTGTTGCCGGGCAGGTCGCTTTCTGTAGCGAACCTGCGTCCAGCGGCCTCTATCGGCCATGGTCGTTTTTAATTTGTATTTTTTAATGAAGTTTTTGTTATTTTTATAATTAAAATTCAATAAAAAGATATGAATAAAATTTATGAATTATGTTAATTTTACTAAAATATGAATTATCAAATAAATTAAATCAAATTAAATTTTTATGAAATTAAATTTTTATAAATCAAAATTATTTAAACTATTCCAATAATGTGCCCAATACGACGTTTCGACTTATTAAAAGTCTTCTTCAGGCTGGGCACAAATGAAAAAAGCACTGGCTAAAATTGTCCGTCAGCTCTGCTCAGAAGGTGTTGCCTCTTTGAGAATCAGCTTCAGAATGAAAGCAGTCTGTGTGAGTCCTATTTATACCTTGTTAAATTGCGCCTTTTTACAATTCGGTTTTTATATTTTTAAAGAATTAACTTAAATTAAAACCCCTTCTCTAACTTTTAAGATATTAAATGACTAAAATGAATTAAAACTTGTAATCTTTTTATATTTTAACTATTTATTATTACATTTTAGCTTGTTTAATATTTATGAATTTTAAATTGTTTTTAAATGTTGTAAGTAATTTGAATTTCGTATTAATTGTTTTTACAGCTAATTTATGAAACTAATTTTAATCAATTCAATTTTAATTCTCCAAATTAATTTAAATTCATGAATTTTAACCTAATTAATTTTTCAATTCTCCAATTTTATTCTAATTTATGTATTTTGCCAATTTAAATTTTAAATTATTTATTTTTAATTAATTAATTAAGGGTTAGGGTTAGGAAGGAAATGGAAAAGGTTAAGGTTAGGGTTAGGAATGGTAAGGGTTAGGAAAGATAAGGTGGGAATGGTTAAGGTTAGGGTTAAGGTAGGGTTAGGGTTAGGAAGGGTTAAGGTTAGGAGGGGTTAGGGTTAGGAAAGGTTAGGGTTAGGGTTAGGGTTAGGGTTAGGGTTAGGGTTAGGGTTAGAGGTTAGGGTTAGGGTTAGGTAAGGGGGGTAATAACCACGATCGCCGAAACGGCGATCCTCAGACTGGCCGGTAACTGAAGAAGCTTGTGAGCTAGAGAGTTGAGGTTTTTCCTACCCCCCCATTTCCATAGGCTGTCTTTCGTTTGGTGGGTCCCCCTAGTGGCTGTGACGTCGGGAAGTGGGCGTAAGTAGCGAAAAAAAGTTTGTTTTTGTTGTATCTCCGGAAGGGAAGGTCGTAGAGAGACGGGACCAAGCCTGGCGTGTTCAGAAGGGCCGAATTATGGCAGGCGGAAGTTGTTTGCAAAGCGCTAGGAGGTGTGGTTTTAAAGTTATAGGCGTTTGAAAATTCCCCATAGAGTTGAGTGAGGTGAAATTTTCCTAAGTGTTTTTTTGAAAAAAGTTCCTCCAGAAAGTGTTTAGGAGCGCGTTTCAGGCCATTTGGAGTTGATTGGAGGGTGTCCTGGAGAGTGTTTTTTGTAAAAGTGGCCGTCCAGTAGTTGGCGCTGTGGAGCTGGAATCCTAGGGTGGTGTAGCTTGGCTTAAGGGGAGCCTAGGGGTGGTTGAATGGTGTTGGTGGGACATTCCTAGGGCGAGTTATGTCGAAAAGTTGCATTGACTATAGTGAGTGAAAATTTGCCCAAGTGTTTTTTGTCCCTAGGTGTTTCCAGGAAGTGCCTAGGGGTGCATTATAGGCCATTTGGAGTGGATTGGAGGGTTATCTGGGGGGTGTTTTGGAGGGTGTTTTGGAGTTGATTGGAGGGTTGTCTGGGGGGTGTTTTGGAGTGGATTGGAGGGTTATTTGGGGGTGTTTTTTGCTAGGGTTAGGGCTGCACTAAAGGAGTGTGGTTAAGGTAAGGGTTTTGTAGAGGGAGAGCTTAGACCTAGGGTTAGACTCAGGATTAGGATTAGGATTAGGGTTAGACTCAGGGTTAGGATTAGGGTTAGACTCAGGGTTAGGGTTAGGGTTAGGGTTAGGATCAGGGTTAGACTCAGGGTTAGGGTTAGGGTTAGGGTTAGGGTTAGGGTTAGGGTTAGGGGTTAGGGTTAGGGTTAGGGTTAGGGTTAGGGTTAGGTAAGGGGGGTAATAACCACGATCGCCGAAACGGCGATCCTCAGACTGGCCGGTAACTGAAGAAGCTTGTGAGCTAGAGAGTTGAGGTTTTTCCTACCCCCCCATTTCCATAGGCTGTCTTTCGTTTGGTGGGTCCCCCTAGTGGCTGTGACGTCGGGAAGTGGGCGTAAGTAGCGAAAAAAAGTTTGTTTTTGTTGTATCTCCGGAAGGGAAGGTCGTAGAGAGACGGGACCAAGCCTGGCGTGTTCAGAAGGGCCGAATTATGGCAGGCGGAAGTTGTTTGCAAAGCGCTAGGAGGTGTGGTTTTAAAGTTATAGGCGTTTGAAAATTCCCCATAGAGTTGAGTGAGGTGAAATTTTCCTAAGTGTTTTTTTGAAAAAAGTTCCTCCAGAAAGTGTTTAGGAGCGCGTTTCAGGCCATTTGGAGTTGATTGGAGGGTGTCCTGGAGAGTGTTTTTTGTAAAAGTGGCCGTCCAGTAGTTGGCGCTGTGGAGCTGGAATCCTAGGGTGGTGTAGCTTGGCTTAAGGGGAGCCTAGGGGTGGTTGAATGGTGTTGGTGGGACATTCCTAGGGCGAGTTATGTCGAAAAGTTGCATTGACTATAGTGAGTGAAAATTTGCCCAAGTGTTTTTTGTCCCTAGGTGTTTCCAGGAAGTGCCTAGGGGTGCATTATAGGCCATTTGGAGTGGATTGGAGGGTTATCTGGGGGGTGTTTTGGAGGGTGTTTTGGAGTTGATTGGAGGGTTGTCTGGGGGGTGTTTTGGAGTGGATTGGAGGGTTATTTGGGGGTGTTTTTTGCTAGGGTTAGGGCTGCACTAAAGGAGTGTGGTTAAGGTAAGGGTTTTGTAGAGGGAGAGCTTAGACCTAGGGTTAGACTCAGGATTAGGATTAGGATTAGGGTTAGACTCAGGGTTAGGATTAGGGTTAGACTCAGGGTTAGGGTTAGGGTTAGGGTTAGGATCAGGGTTAGACTCAGGGTTAGGGTTAGGGTTAGGGTTAGGGTTAGGGGTTAGGGTTAGGGTTAGGGTTAGGGTTAGGGTTAGGGTTAGGTAAGGGGGGTAATAACCACGATCATCAAATTTGATGGTCCTGTTTTTGGGTGATAACTCCCGAACCGTTGGAGGTAGAGAGCTGAAAGTGGGTGGTACCCCCCCATTTCCATAGGCTGTCTTTCGTTTGGTGGGTCCCCCTAGTGGCTGTGACGTCGGGAAGTGGGCGTAAGTAGCGAAAAAAAGTTTGTTTTTGTTGTATCTCCGGAAGGGAAGGTCGTAGAGAGACGGGACCAAGCCTGGCGTGTTCAGAAGGGCCGAATTATGGCAGGCGGAAGTGGTTTGCAAAGCGCTAGGAGGTGTGGTTTTAAAGTTATAGGCGTTTGAAAATTCCCCATAGAGTTGAGTGAGGTGAAATTTTCCTAAGTGTTTTTTTGAAAAAAGTTCCCCCAGAAAGTGTTTAGGAGCGCGTTTCAGGCCATTTGGAGTTGATTGGAGGGTGTCCTGGAGAGTGTTTTTTGGAAAAGTGGCCGTCCAGTAGTTGGCGCTGTGGAGCTGAAATCCTAGGGTGTGGTAGCTTGGCTTAAGGGGAGCCTAGGGGTGGTTGAATGGTGTTGGTGGGACATTCCTAGGGCGAGTTATGTTGAAAAGTTGCATTGACTATAGTGAGTGAAAATTTGCCCAAGTGTTTTTTGTCCCTAGGTGTTTCCAGGAAGTGCCTAGGGGTGCATTTGAGGCCATTTGGAGTGGATTGGGGGGTTATCTGGGGGGTGTTTTGGAGTTGATTGGAGGGTTGTCTGGGGGGTGTTTTGGAGTGGATTGTAGGGTGTTCCGTAGGGTGTTTTTTGGTTAGGGTTAGGGTTAGGGTTAGGTAAGGGGGGTAATAACCACGATCGCCGAAACGGCGATCCTCAGACTGGCCGGTAACTGAAGAAGCTTGTGAGCTAGAGAGGGTTAGGGTTAGGGTTAGGGTTAGGGTTAGGGTTAGGGTTAGGTAAGGGGTTAGGGTTAGGGTTAGGGTTAGGGTTAGGGTTAGGGTTAGGGTTAGGTAAGGGGGGTAATAACCACGATCATCAAATTTGATGGTCCTGTTTTTGGGTGATAACTCCCGAACCGTTGGAGGTAGAGAGCTGAAAGTGGGTGGTACCCCCCCATTTCCATAGGCTGTCTTTCGTTTGGTGGGTCCCCCTAGTGGCTGTGACGTCGGGAAGTGGGCGTAAGTAGCGAAAAAAAGTTTGTTTTTGTTGTATCTCCGGAAGGGAAGGTCGTAGAGAGACGGGACCAAGCCTGGCGTGTTCAGAAGGGCCGAATTATGTCAGGCGGAAGTGGTTTGCAAAGCGCTAGGAGGTGTGGTTTTCAAGTTATAGGCGTTTGAAAATTCCCCATAGAGTTGAGTGAGGTGAAATTTTTCAAAGTGTTTTTTTGAAAAAAGTTCCCCCAGAAAGTGTTTAGGAGCGCGTTTCAGGCCATTTGGAGTTGATTGGAGGGTGTCCTGGAGAGTGTTTTTTGTAAAAGTGGCCGTCCAGTAGTTGGCGCTGTGGAGGTGGAATCCTAGGGTCGGGTAGCTTGGCTTAAGGGGAGCCTAGGGGTGGTTGAATGGTGTTGGTGGGACCTTCCTAGGGCGAGTTATGGACAAAAGTTGCATTGACTATAGTGAGTGAAAATTTGCCCAAGTGTTTTTTGTCCCTAGGTGTTTCCAGGAAGTGCCTAGGGGTGCATTTGAGGCCATTTGGAGTGGATTGGGGGGTGTTTTGTAGGGTGTTTTGGAGTTGATTGGAGGGTTGTCTGGGGGGTGTTTTGGAGTGGATTGTAGGGTTATTTGGGGGTGTTTTTTGCTAGGGTTAGGGCTGCACTAAAGGAGAGTGGTTAAGGTAAGGGTTTTGTAGAGGGAGAGCTTAGACCTAGGGTTAGACTCAGGATTAGGGTTAGACTCAGGATTAGGGTTAGACTCAGGATTAGGGTTAGAGGGTTAGGGTTAGGGTTAGAGGGTTAGGGGAAGGCTAGGGTTAGGGTTAGGGTTAGGTAAGGGGGGTAATAACCACGATCATCAAATTTGATGGTCCTGTTTTTGGGTGATAACTCCCGAACCGTTGGAGGTAGAGAGCTGAAAGTGGGTGGTACCCCCCCATTTCCATAGGCTGTCTTTCGTTTGGTGGGTCCCCCTAGTGGCTGTGACGTCGGGAAGTGGGCGTAAGTAGCGAAAAAAAGTTTGTTTTTGTTGTATCTCCGGAAGGGAAGGTCGTAGAGAGACGGGACCAAGCCTGGCGTGTTCAGAAGGGCCGAATTATGTCAGGCGGAAGTGGTTTGCAAAGCGCTAGGAGGTGTGGTTTTCAAGTTATAGGCGTTTGAAAATTCCCCATAGAGTTGAGTGAGGTGAAATTTTTCAAAGTGTTTTTTTGAAAAAAGTTCCCCCAGAAAGTGTTTAGGAGCGCGTTTCAGGCCATTTGGAGTTGATTGGAGGGTGTCCTGGAGAGTGTTTTTTGTAAAAGTGGCCGTCCAGTAGTTGGCGCTGTGGAGGTGGAATCCTAGGGTCGGGTAGCTTGGCTTAAGGGGAGCCTAGGGGTGGTTGAATGGTGTTGGTGGGACCTTCCTAGGGCGAGTTATGGACAAAAGTTGCATTGACTATAGTGAGTGAAAATTTGCCCAAGTGTTTTTTGTCCCTAGGTGTTTCCAGGAAGTGCCTAGGGGTGCATTTGAGGCCATTTGGAGTGGATTGGGGGGTGTTTTGTAGGGTGTTTTGGAGTTGATTGGAGGGTTGTCTGGGGGGTGTTTTGGAGTGGATTGTAGGGTTATTTGGGGGTGTTTTTTGCTAGGGTTAGGGCTGCACTAAAGGAGAGTGGTTAAGGTAAGGGTTTTGTAGAGGGAGAGCTTAGACCTAGGGTTAGACTCAGGATTAGGGTTAGACTCAGGATTAGGGTTAGACTCAGGATTAGGGTTAGAGGGTTAGGGTTAGGGTTAGAGGGTTAGGGGAAGGCTAGGGTTAGGGTTAGGGTTAGGTAAGGGGGGTAATAACCACGATCATCAAATTTGATGGTCCTGTTTTTGGGTGATAACTCCCGAACCGTTGGAGGTAGAGAGCTGAAAGTGGGTGGTACCCCCCCATTTCCATAGGCTGTCTTTCGTTTGGTGGGTCCCCCTAGTGGCTGTGACGTCGGGAAGTGGGCGTAAGTAGCGAAAAAAAGTTTGTTTTTGTTGTATCTCCGGAAGGGAAGGTCGTAGAGAGACGGGACCAAGCCTGGCGTGTTCAGAAGGGCCGAATTATGTCAGGCGGAAGTGGTTTGCAAAGCGCTAGGAGGTGTGGTTTTCAAGTTATAGGCGTTTGAAAATTCCCCATAGAGTTGAGTGAGGTGAAATTTTTCAAAGTGTTTTTTTGAAAAAAGTTCCCCCAGAAAGTGTTTAGGAGCGCGTTTCAGGCCATTTGGAGTTGATTGGAGGGTGTAGGGTTAGGGTTAGGGTTAGGGTTAGGGTTAGGGTTAGGGTTAGGGTTAGGTAAGGGGGGTAATAACCACGATCATCAAATTTGATGGTCCTGTTTTTGGGTGATAACTCCCGAACCGTTGGAGGTAGAGAGCTGAAAGTGGGTGGTACCCCCCCATTTCCATAGGCTGTCTTTCGTTTGGTGGGTCCCCCTAGTGGCTGTGACGTCGGGAAGTGGGCGTAAGTAGCGAAAAAAAGTTTGTTTTTGTTGTATCTCCGGAAGGGAAGGTCGTAGAGAGACGGGACCAAGCCTGGCGTGTTCAGAAGGGCCGAATTATGGCAGGCGGAAGTGGTTTGCAAAGCGCTAGGAGGTGTGGTTTTAAAGTTATAGGCGTTTGAAAATTCCCCATAGAGTTGAGTGAGGTGAAATTTTTCAAAGTGTTTTTTTGAAAAAAGTTCCCCCAGAAAGTGTTTAGGAGCGCGTTTCAGGCCATTTGGAGTTGATTGGAGGGTGTCCTGGAGAGTGTTTTTTGGAAAAGTGAGTGAGCAGTAGTTGGCGCTGTGGAGCTGCAATCCTAGGGTGGAGTAGCTTGGGTAAGGGGGAGCCTAGGGGTGGTTGAATGGTGTTGGTGGGACATTCCTAGGGCGAGTTATGTTGAAAAGTTGCATTGACTATAGTGAGTGAAAATTTGCCCAAGTGTTTTTTGTCCCTAGGTGTTTCCAGGAAGTGCCTAGGGGTGCATTTGAGGCCATTTGGAGTGTATTGGAGGGTTATCTGGGGGGTGTTTTGGAGGGTGTTTTGGAGTTGATTGGAGGGTTGTTTGGGGGGTGTTTTGGAGTGGATTGGAGGGTGTTCCGTAGGGTGTTTTTTGCTAGGGTTAGGGCTGCACTAAAGGAGAGTGGTTAAGGTAAGGGTTTTGTAGAGGGAGAGCTTAGACCTAGGGTTAGACTCAGGATTAGGATTAGGGTTAGGGTTAGGGTTAGGGTTAGGGTTAGGTAAGGGGGGTAATAACCACGATCGCCGAAACGGCGATCCTCAGACTGGCCGGTAACTGAAGAAGGGTTAGGGTTAGGTAAGGGGGGTAATAACCACGATCATCAAATTTGATGGTCCTGTTTTTGGGTGATAACTCCCGAATCGTTGGAGGTAGAGAGCTGAAAGTGGGTGGTACCCCCCCATTTAGGGTTAGAGGGTTAGGGTTAGGGTTAGGTAAGGGGGGTAATAACCACGATCGCCGAAACGGCGATCCTCAGACTGGCCGGTAACTGAAGAAGCTTGTGAGCTAGAGAGTTGAGGTTTTTCCTACCCCCCCATTTCCATAGGCTGTCTTTCGTTTGGTGGGTCCCCCTAGTGGCTGTGACGTCGGGAAGTGGGCGTAAGTAGCGAAAAAAAGTTTGTTTTTGTTGTATCTCCGGAAGGGAAGGTCGTAGAGAGACGGGACCAAGCCTGGCGTGTTCAGAAGGGCCGAATTATGGCAGGCGGAAGTTGTTTGCAAAGCGCTAGGAGGTGTGGTTTTAAAGTTATAGGCGTTTGAAAATTCCCCATAGAGTTGAGTGAGGTGAAATTTTCCTAAGTGTTTTTTTGAAAAAAGTTCCTCCAGAAAGTGTTTAGGAGCGCGTTTCAGGCCATTTGGAGTTGATTGGAGGGTGTCCTGGAGAGTGTTTTTTGTAAAAGTGGCCGTCCAGTAGTTGGCGCTGTGGAGCTGGAATCCTAGGGTGGTGTAGCTTGGCTTAAGGGGAGCCTAGGGGTGGTTGAATGGTGTTGGTGGGACATTCCTAGGGCGAGTTATGTCGAAAAGTTGCATTGACTATAGTGAGTGAAAATTTGCCCAAGTGTTTTTTGTCCCTAGGTGTTTCCAGGAAGTGCCTAGGGGTGCATTATAGGCCATTTGGAGTGGATTGGAGGGTTATCTGGGGGGTGTTTTGGAGGGTGTTTTGGAGTTGATTGGAGGGTTGTCTGGGGGGTGTTTTGGAGTGGATTGGAGGGTTATTTGGGGGTGTTTTTTGCTAGGGTTAGGGCTGCACTAAAGGAGTGTGGTTAAGGTAAGGGTTTTGTAGAGGGAGAGCTTAGACCTAGGGTTAGACTCAGGATTAGGATTAGGATTAGGGTTAGACTCAGGGTTAGGATTAGGGTTAGACTCAGGGTTAGGGTTAGGGTTAGGGTTAGGATCAGGGTTAGACTCAGGGTTAGGGTTAGGGTTAGGGTTAGGGTTAGGGTTAGGGTTAGGGGTTAGGGTTAGGGTTAGGGTTAGGGTTAGGGTTAGGGTTAGGGTTAGGGTTAGGTAAGGGGGGTAATAACCACGATCGCCGAAACGGCGATCCTCAGACTGGCCGGTAACTGAAGAAGCTTGTGAGCTAGAGAGTTGAGGTTTTTCCTACCCCCCCATTTCCATAGGCTGTCTTTCGTTTGGTGGGTCCCCCTAGTGGCTGTGAGGTCGGGAAGTGGGCGTAAGTAGCGAAAAAAAGTTTGTTTTTGTTGTATCTCCGGAAGGGAAGGTCGTAGAGAGACGGGACCAAGCCTGGCGTGTTCAGAAGGGCCGAATTATGGCAGGCGGAAGTGGTTTGCAAAGCGCTAGGAGGTGTGGTTTTAAAGTTATAGGCGTTTGAAAATTCCCCATAGAGTTGAGTGAGGTGAAATTTTTCAAAGTGTTTTTTTGCAAAAAGTTCCCCCAGAAAGTGTTTAGGAGCGCGTTTCAGGCCATTTGGAGTTGATTGGAGGGTGTCCTGGAGAGTGTTTTTTGGAAAAGTGGCCGTCCAGTAGTTGGCGCTGCGGAGCTGAAATCCTAGGGTGGGGTAGCTTGGCTTAAGGGGAGCCTAGGGGTGGTTGAATGGTGTTGGTGGGACATTCCTAGGGCGAGGGTTAGGGTTAGGGTTAGGGTTAGGGTTAGGGTTAGGGTTAGGGTTAGGGTTAGGGTTAGGGTTAGGGTTAGGGTTAGGGTTAGGGTTAGGGTTAGGGTTAGGGTTAGGGTTAGGGTTAGGGTTAGGGTTAGGGTTAGGGTTAGGGTTAGGGTTAGGGTTAGGGTTAGGGTTAGGGTTAGGGTTAGGGTTAGGGTTAGGGTTAGGGTTAGGGTTAGGGTTAGGGTTAGGGTTAGGGTTAGGTAAGGGGGGTAATAACCACGATCATCAAATTTGATGGTCCTGTTTTTGGGTGATAACTCCCGAACCGTTGGAGGTAGAGAGCTGAAAGTGGGTGGTACCCCCCCATTTCCATAGGCTGTCTTTCGTTTGGTGGGTCCCCCTAGTGGCTGTGACGTCGGGAAGTGGGCGTAAGTAGCGAAAAAAAGTTTGTTTTTGTTGTATCTCCGGAAGGGAAGGTCGTAGAGAGACGGGACCAAGCCTGGCGTGTTCAGAAGGGCCGAATTATGGCAGGCGGAAGTGGTTTGCAAAGCGCTAGGAGGTGTGGTTTTAAAGTTATAGGCGTTTGAAAATTCCCCATAGAGTTGAGTGAGGTGAAATTTTTCAAAGTGTTTTTTTGCAAAAAGTTCCCCCAGAAAGTGTTTAGGAGCGCGTTTCAGGCCATTTGGAGTTGATTGGAGGGTGTCCTGGAGAGTGTTTTTTGGAAAAGTGAGTGACCATTAGTTGGCGCTGTGGAGCTGAAATCCTAGGGTGGAGTAGCTTGGGTAAGGGGGAGCCTAGGGGTGGTTGAATGGTGTTGGTGGGACATTCCTAGGGCGAGTTATGACAAAAAGTTGCATTGACTATAGTGAGTGAAAATTTGCCCAAGTGTTTTTTGTCCCTAGGTGTTTCCAGGAAGTGCCTAGGGGTGCATTTGAGGCCATTTGGAGTGGATTGGGGGGTGTTTTGGAGGGTGTTTTGGAGTTGATTGGAGGGTTGTTTGGGGGGTGTTTTGGAGTGGATTGGAGGGTTGTCTGGGGGGTGTTTTCGCCAGGGTTAGGGCTGCACTAAAGGAGTGTGGTTAAGGTAAGGGTTTTGTAGAGGGAGAGCTTAGGGTTAGGGTTAGGGTTAGGGTTAGGGTTAGGGTTAGGGTTAGGGTTAGGTTTGGGTTGGGGTTGGGGTTTAGGGAGTCCAAGTAGGATAAGGTGCACGGGCCTACTGATCTGCTGGATGGTGTACTGGTGGAGGTGGCGGTCATCCACACCAGGGACCCGGGATCAATCCCCAGGCAGAGCACAGCAGGAGGAAGAGGGAGAACGGCCCACCGAGACAACTTTTAACAAAAATTATTAATGCCAAAATAATTTTGGTAATGAAATAAATGTGGGCTTAGAGTTGGGGCCGCCCGTCCAGCGGTGGCCCTTCAAATCCAAGATCATTAAGGCCCCCCTGGAATGGCGGTCTCAAGTCTGTGAATCCAAATTCACTCTGGTCTCCCCCTCCCTCCTCGGGAGCAAAGGTCCCCGCTCTCCGGGTCAAAGGTCATAGGACCAATGATTTTGGAGCTCTTGGTGGAGGGTGTTAGACCGGCCGACCTTCCCCCTGTTTGGTAGTTGTTGAAGTGTATGAGCGTGTGTGTTTGTGTCAGTGTGATGGGAAGTGGGAAGGAAGGAGGATAGAGGGAAGTGAAGAATTGGTCCTGGTGGTTAGGGGAACAGAGGGGTGGGAGGAATTAGGTTTTGGGGAAGGAAGGGTTAAGGTTAGGGGAAGGGCTTGGAGGGGGGTTCAAGTGGAAAGAGGGAGGAAGGAGGATATGAGATAAAAAGGGGGGTGGGGGAACAGGTCCTGGTACAGGTGGGGGAGATGGGAAAGCAGGCGAAATATGAGTGAGGAGGGGAGAAGAGGAAGCAAGGTTAAGGTTAGGGAAAGGGGAAGGGGGCGGGGTTAAGGTTAGGAAAAGGGAAAGGGGGAAGGGTTAAGGTTTGGGAAGAGGAATGGGAACCAGGGTTAAGGTTTGGGATAAGGGGAAGGGGACGGGACAGGGTTAAGGTTAGGGGAAGGGGGACCAGGGTTAAGGTTAGGGAAAGGGGGAAAGGGGCGGGGTTAAGGTGAGGGAAGAGGAGAAGGAACCAAGGTTAAGGTTTGGGATAGGGGGAAGGGGCAGGGTTAAGGTTAGGGAAAGGGGGAAAGGGGCGGGGTTGAGGTGAGGGAAGAGGAAAGGGAACCAGGGTTAAGGTTAGGGATAGGGGGAAGGGGCAGGGTTAAGATTAGGGAAGAGGGGAAAGGGGCAGGGTTAAGGTTAGGGAAGAGGAGAAGAAACCAGGGTTATGGTTAGGGAAGGGTTAGGGTTAGGGTTAGGGTTAGGGTTAGGGTTAGGGTTAGGGTTAGGGTTAGGGTTAGGGTTAGGGTTAGGGTTAGGGTTAGGGTTAGGGTTAGGGTTAGGGTTAGGGTTAGGGTTAGGGTTAGGGTTAGGGTTAGGGTTAGGGTTAGGGTTAGGGTTAGGGTTAGGGTTAGGGTTAGGGTTAGGGTTAGGGTTAGGGTTAGGGTTAGGGTTAGGGTTAGGGTTAGGGTTAGGGTTAGGGTTAGGGTTAGGGTTAGGGTTAGGGTTAGGGTTAGGGTTAGGGTTAGGGTTAGGGTTAGGGTTAGGGTTAGGGTTAGGGTTAGGGTTAGGGTTAGGGTTAGGGTTAGGGTTAGGGTTAGGGTTAGGGTTAGGGTTAGGGTTAGGGTTAGGGTTAGGGTTAGGGTTAGGGTTAGGGTTAGGGTTAGGGTTAGGGTTAGGGTTAGGGTTAGGGTTAGGGTTAGGGTTAGGGTTAGGGTTAGGGTTAGGGTTAGGGTTAGGGTTAGGGTTAGGGTTAGGGTTAGGGTTAGGGTTAGGGTTAGGGTTAGGGTTAGGGTTAGGGTTAGGGTTAGGGTTAGGGTTAGGGTTAGGGTTAGGGTTAGGGTTAGGGTTAGGGTTAGGGTTAGGGTTAGGGTTAGGGTTAGGGTTAGGGTTAGGGTTAGGGTTAGGGTTAGGGTTAGGGTTAGGGTTAGGGTTAGGGTTAGGGTTAGGGTTAGGGTTAGGGTTAGGGTTAGGGTTAGGGTTAGGGTTAGGGTTAGGGTTAGGGTTAGGGTTAGGGTTAGGGTTAGGGTTAGGGTTAGGGTTAGGGTTAGGGTTAGGGTTAGGGTTAGGGTTAGGGTTAGGGTTAGGGTTAGGGTTAGGGTTAGGGTTAGGGTTAGGGTTAGGGTTAGGGTTAGGGTTAGGGTTAGGGTTAGGGTTAGGGTTAGGGTTAGGGTTAGGGTTAGGGTTAGGGTTAGGGTTAGGGTTAGGGTTAGGGTTAGGGTTAGGGTTAGGGTTAGGGTTAGGGTTAGGGTTAGGGTTAGGGTTAGGGTTAGGGTTAGGGTTAGGGTTAGGGTTAGGGTTAGGGTTAGGGTTAGGGTTAGGGTTAGGGTTAGGGTTAGGGTTAGGGTTAGGGTTAGGGTTAGGGTTAGGGTTAGGGTTAGGGTTAGGGTTAGGGTTAGGGTTAGGGTTAGGGTTAGGGTTAGGGTTAGGGTTAGGGTTAGGGTTAGGGTTAGGGTTAGGGTTAGGGTTAGGGTTAGGGTTAGGGTTAGGGTTAGGGTTAGGGTTAGGGTTAGGGTTAGGGTTAGGGTTAGGGTTAGGGTTAGGGTTAGGGTTAGGGTTAGGGTTAGGGTTAGGGTTAGGGTTAGGGTTAGGGTTAGGGTTAGGGTTAGGGTTAGGGTTAGGGTTAGGGTTAGGGTTAGGGTTAGGGTTAGGGTTAGGGTTAGGGTTAGGGTTAGGGTTAGGGTTAGGGTTAGGGTTAGGGTTAGGGTTAGGGTTAGGGTTAGGGTTAGGGTTAGGGTTAGGGTTAGGGTTAGGGTTAGGGTTAGGGTTAGGGTTAGGGTTAGGGTTAGGGTTAGGGTTAGGGTTAGGGTTAGGGTTAGGGTTAGGGTTAGGGTTAGGGTTAGGGTTAGGGTTAGGGTTAGGGTTAGGGTTAGGGTTAGGGTTAGGGTTAGGGTTAGGGTTAGGGTTAGGGTTAGGGTTAGGGTTAGGGTTAGGGTTAGGGTTAGGGTTAGGGTTAGGGTTAGGGTTAGGGTTAGGGTTAGGGTTAGGGTTAGGGTTAGGGTTAGGGTTAGGGTTAGGGTTAGGGTTAGGGTTAGGGTTAGGGTTAGGGTTAGGGTTAGGGTTAGGGTTAGGGTTAGGGTTAGGGTTAGGGTTAGGGTTAGGGTTAGGGTTAGGGTTAGGGTTAGGGTTAGGGTTAGGGTTAGGGTTAGGGTTAGGGTTAGGGTTAGGGTTAGGGTTAGGGTTAGGGTTAGGGTTAGGGTTAGGGTTAGGGTTAGGGTTAGGGTTAGGGTTAGGGTTAGGGTTAGGGTTAGGGTTAGGGTTAGGGTTAGGGTTAGGGTTAGGGTTAGGGTTAGGGTTAGGGTTAGGGTTAGGGTTAGGGTTAGGGTTAGGGTTAGGGTTAGGGTTAGGGTTAGGGTTAGGGTTAGGGTTAGGGTTAGGGTTAGGGTTAGGGTTAGGGTTAGGGTTAGGGTTAGGGTTAGGGTTAGGGTTAGGGTTAGGGTTAGGGTTAGGGTTAGGGTTAGGGTTAGGGTTAGGGTTAGGGTTAGGGTTAGGGTTAGGGTTAGGGTTAGGGTTAGGGTTAGGGTTAGGGTTAGGGTTAGGGTTAGGGTTAGGGTTAGGGTTAGGGTTAGGGTTAGGGTTAGGGTTAGGGTTAGGGTTAGGGTTAGGGTTAGGGTTAGGGTTAGGGTTAGGGTTAGGGTTAGGGTTAGGGTTAGGGTTAGGGTTAGGGTTAGGGTTAGGGTTAGGGTTAGGGTTAGGGTTAGGGTTAGGGTTAGGGTTAGGGTTAGGGTTAGGGTTAGGGTTAGGGTTAGGGTTAGGGTTAGGGTTAGGGTTAGGGTTAGGGTTAGGGTTAGGGTTAGGGTTAGGGTTAGGGTTAGGGTTAGGGTTAGGGTTAGGGTTAGGGTTAGGGTTAGGGTTAGGGTTAGGGTTAGGGTTAGGGTTAGGGTTAGGGTTAGGGTTAGGGTTAGGGTTAGGGTTAGGGTTAGGGTTAGGGTTAGGGTTAGGGTTAGGGTTAGGGTTAGGGTTAGGGTTAGGGTTAGGGTTAGGGTTAGGGTTAGGGTTAGGGTTAGGGTTAGGGTTAGGGTTAGGGTTAGGGTTAGGGTTAGGGTTAGGGTTAGGGTTAGGGTTAGGGTTAGGGTTAGGGTTAGGGTTAGGGTTAGGGTTAGGGTTAGGGTTAGGGTTAGGGTTAGGGTTAGGGTTAGGGTTAGGGTTAGGGTTAGGGTTAGGGTTAGGGTTAGGGTTAGGGTTAGGGTTAGGGTTAGGGTTAGGGTTAGGGTTAGGGTTAGGGTTAGGGTTAGGGTTAGGGTTAGGGTTAGGGTTAGGGTTAGGGTTAGGGTTAGGGTTAGGGTTAGGGTTAGGGTTAGGGTTAGGGTTAGGGTTAGGGTTAGGGTTAGGGTTAGGGTTAGGGTTAGGGTTAGGGTTAGGGTTAGGGTTAGGGTTAGGGTTAGGGTTAGGGTTAGGGTTAGGGTTAGGGTTAGGGTTAGGGTTAGGGTTAGGGTTAGGGTTAGGGTTAGGGTTAGGGTTAGGGTTAGGGTTAGGGTTAGGGTTAGGGTTAGGGTTAGGGTTAGGGTTAGGGTTAGGGTTAGGGTTAGGGTTAGGGTTAGGGTTAGGGTTAGGGTTAGGGTTAGGGTTAGGGTTAGGGTTAGGGTTAGGGTTAGGGTTAGGGTTAGGGTTAGGGTTAGGGTTAGGGTTAGGGTTAGGGTTAGGGTTAGGGTTAGGGTTAGGGTTAGGGTTAGGGTTAGGGTTAGGGTTAGGGTTAGGGTTAGGGTTAGGGTTAGGGTTAGGGTTAGGGTTAGGGTTAGGGTTAGGGTTAGGGTTAGGGTTAGGGTTAGGGTTAGGGTTAGGGTTAGGGTTAGGGTTAGGGTTAGGGTTAGGGTTAGGGTTAGGGTTAGGGTTAGGGTTAGGGTTAGGGTTAGGGTTAGGGTTAGGGTTAGGGTTAGGGTTAGGGTTAGGGTTAGGGTTAGGGTTAGGGTTAGGGTTAGGGTTAGGGTTAGGGTTAGGGTTAGGGTTAGGGTTAGGGTTAGGGTTAGGGTTAGGGTTAGGGTTAGGGTTAGGGTTAGGGTTAGGGTTAGGGTTAGGGTTAGGGTTAGGGTTAGGGTTAGGGTTAGGGTTAGGGTTAGGGTTAGGGTTAGGGTTAGGGTTAGGGTTAGGGTTAGGGTTAGGGTTAGGGTTAGGGTTAGGGTTAGGGTTAGGGTTAGGGTTAGGGTTAGGGTTAGGGTTAGGGTTAGGGTTAGGGTTAGGGTTAGGGTTAGGGTTAGGGTTAGGGTTAGGGTTAGGGTTAGGGTTAGGGTTAGGGTTAGGGTTAGGGTTAGGGTTAGGGTTAGGGTTAGGGTTAGGGTTAGGGTTAGGGTTAGGGTTAGGGTTAGGGTTAGGGTTAGGGTTAGGGTTAGGGTTAGGGTTAGGGTTAGGGTTAGGGTTAGGGTTAGGGTTAGGGTTAGGGTTAGGGTTAGGGTTAGGGTTAGGGTTAGGGTTAGGTTAGGGTTAGGGTTAGGGTTAGGGTTAGGGTTAGGGTTAGGTTAGGTTAGGGTTAGGGTTAGGGTTAGGGTTAGGGTTAGGGTTAGGGTTAGGGTTAGGGTTAGGGTTAGGGTTAGGGTTAGGGTTAGGGTTAGGGTTAGGGTTAGGGTTAGGGTTAGGGTTAGGGTTAGGGTTAGGGTTAGGGTTAGGGTTAGGGTTAGGGTTAGGGTTAGGGTTAGGGTTAGGGTTAGGGTAGGTTAGGGTTAGGGTTAGGGTTAGGGTTAGGGTTAGGGTTAGGGTTAGGGTTAGGGTTAGGGTTAGGGTTAGGGTTAGGGTTAGGGTTAGGGTTAGGGTTAGGGTTAGGGTTAGGGTTAGGTTAGGGTTAGGGTTAGGGTTAGGGTTAGGGTTAGGGTTAGGGTTAGGTTAGGGTTAGGGTTAGGTTAGGGTTAGGGTTAGGGTTAGGGTTAGGGTTAGGGTTAGGTAGGTTAGCGGTTCGGGAT